>NC_134689.1:395874359-396143282 GCF_050947455.1 Rhinoderma darwinii | reverse complement strand
CCTCCTATTACTACATATAACCTCTCCCTATATCTCCTCCTATTACTCCATATATTCTCCCTATATCTCCTATCCTATTACTACATATAACCTCTCCTATATCTCCTACTATTACTCTATATAACCTCTCCTATATCTCCTCCTATTACTACATATAACCTCTCCTATATCTCCTCCTATTACTACATATAACATCTCCCTATATCTCCTCCTATTACTCCATATAACCTCTCCTATATCTCCTACTATTACTCTATATAACCTCTCCCTATATCTCCTCCTATTACTACATATAACATCTCCCTATATCTCCTCCTATTACTCCATATAACATCTCCCTATATCTCCTCCTATTACTCTATATAACCTCTCCCTATATCTCCTCCTATTACTCTATATAACATCTCCCTATATCTCCTCCTATTACTCCATATAACATCTCCCTATATCTCCTCCTATTACTACATATAACCTCTCCCTATATCTCCTCCTATTACTACATATAACATCTCCCTATATCTCCTCCTATTACTCCATATAACCTCTCCCTATATCTCCTCCTATTACTCCATATATCCTCTCCTTATATCTCCTCCTATTACTACATATAACATCTCCCTATATCTCCTCCTATTACTCCATATATCCTCTCCCTATATCTCCTCCTATTACTACATATATCCTCTCCCTATATCTCCTCCTATTACTCCATATAACCTCTCCCTATATCTCCTCCTATTACTCCATATATCCTCTCCTTATATCTCCTCCTATTACTCCATATATCCTCTCCCTATATCTCCTCCTATTACTCCATATAACCTCTCCTATATCTCCTCCTATTACTCCATATAACCTCTCCCTATATCTCCTCCTATTATTCCATATAACATCTCCCTATATCTCCTCCTATTACTACGTATAACCTCTCCCTATATCTCCTCCTATTACTCTATATACCTGTGTGTAGGTTTTGTCCATGTGTTTGTATTGCTTCTGTTGCTTTGCTTTCTCTCTACATTAGTCTTTTGTGAAGGATTACATGATCTCCATCACTCGTCTCCTACTGGGTTTGGATTCTATGCCCGGCTCAGGATTTCTGTGCGCTGTAAGTTCTCTGTTTCCAGTACGTTAAATTAAATCATCAGCATATATTCTTCTTCCCCATTTTAAAGTAATAATATCTGTTTGTGGGAAAGCTGGGTGACATTGCAAATAGTCTTCCTAGAGTCACATGATGTAATACATCCCCATATCACTGCATAGCTTAGTTGCTATTTAGAAGCCTTGGAAAGCTGGGTGATAATCGATGTGGCACTGAGCAACCATTTAATTTTTTTACCCAGCTTTCCTTGCCCCTTTAAAAGTTGCTAAATGGAATATTTAATGATAGAGGACGACTCAAGTATTAATTTTCTTGGGAATTTGTGAATTTACTATGAAATGCTATATAAGGGTAAGTTCACATGTAGCATAAATACTGTGGATTTTCAGCAACAGACTTCGTTGCAGAAAATCCGCAGCAGAATACAATAGCAGCAGAGTGGGTAAGATTTGAACAAATCTCATCCATACGCTGTGCGGAAAAAACGCTCAGAAATTGAGCTGCTGTGCTTTTTTTAAATCTGCAGTATGTCAATTGTATTTACGTAATCGCTGCTTTTCAGTTGCGGGGTTTTCCTTATTTTCCTTATTGAATTCAATGGGGGGGTAAAACCCGGAAGAAATATTTTTCGCTTCAAAATTCGCAACTTAGAAAAAATTTAAATCTTATACTTACCCGGAATTCTGCTCTTCATCCAGGTGGACTTCCTGGAATGACATTTCATCCCATGTGACCGCTGCAGCCAATCACAGGCTTCAGCGGCACATGGGACGAAATGTCATCCCAGGAGGCCGGCCTGTGGGACGGCAGAGGGACGCGTCGCCATGGCTACCTAAGTATGATTTTTTTTTTTATTAGGTGCAGTTTTCTGCAGCAGACATTCCGGCCAAAAACTGCACCACAAATTGAACATACCCTAAATGTATCAAGATAGATTTTGGGGTCAATGCTTGTTTTGTGCCAAGGACCCCACTAATCTTATATAGAAGGGGGAAGCGGCTGCCCGATATTCTGCAGGCAAGTCCTTATTGTCTCTTTTATAAATCTTATATGCCATCCTTATTGGTGCCCGGGGCAAATCATTCTGCTGATTCCCCCTGAGCGATCACAACCAGAATCTCAGTATTCAGACGAGACTCAGATATTCAAATGCGCTTCATATTTAGGAGTTAAAGGTTTATAATGAATCTGTCATATGCAAAAAAATTCTACGTATCAATATTATTTATACCCAAATGTATATAGCTGTATAGAGTCCCACATATATGCGTGGTGCCCTATAAAACCAAAGGCCGATGTAGAATATAATTTCCAAGCATTTCCTATCATTTATAATATATTTTGTTGTGCTGTAATGTCTTTTATGTCATGTATTTAGATTTTATGTCACTGTGCCCCCTAGTGCTTAGACAGAGCAATAACATAGAATTCATGAATATGTTTCCTCCGCAGCTGCGAGTTACAGAAGAAGACCTTTGGATCCGTTGCTATGGACGACTGTATCAGAAGCTGTGTTCTACAACTGGCGACATACCTATTGGAATATTCCGCACCGAGACGCATGTGTTGCCGACTTCAGAGGTACGCTGCGGCTCGTGCCTCTTTTGCTTTTCTGTAGCTTAGACTTTTGCTTTACATCTGTATGCTGGATTCCATTCATGACAGAAGTGCAGTGGTGGAACTAGCGTACGACGCACACCTCTGGCGCCCTACTGACCCCATTAACATATAATGGAGTCTGTCAGGTTTCGTCATGGTGGCGTAAGAATAGGGCCATCTATTGGAAAACACGGATAACCCCTTTAAGTTAATCGTCCGGACTCCACCAGTGTTAGTATGGTATGGCTCCTGCTAAATCTTCACTTCTGATTAGGGCACTGAGTAGGACTATCATTTTTTTTGGGGTGTTATTTGGGCACATTATGTTGGGAGTGCTGCGGCCCCTTCAAAACAGCTGATTGGCGGGTCCCGGGAGACGGACCCAGACACATCAGCTATTGATGGCCTATCCTGAGAATAGGCCATCAATGTTTAGGGACTGCACAACCCCTTTAAGCCTACGATGTAGCAGGCTTAGAGGGCCCATTAGACAGGATCACAGATTGTGTGATCCTGTCTGCTGGGCCCTGTATCTAAGCCAATCACATGGTAGGCTTAGATACATGGCCCATGTGTGATCCTGTCTGATGGGCCCTGTATATAAGCCTACCACACTGTAGGCTTAGATACAGGACCCCAGCACACAGTAATCTTATACTGTATAAGATTACGGAGTGCTGGACCATGTATCTAAGCCTACGTTGTGGTAGGCTTAGATACAGGGTCCCACAGACAGTATCACACATGGGCCCTGTATCTAAGCCTAACATGTGTTACTAATCGTTTTTTTTGGTGTGTTTTCTTACAGGTTCAGTATTTGGACTACGTCGGATTCCAGGACTACTTCCATGACAGCTTTTTTTTTTTATTATCAATAAAATGGTTAATGAGGGTTGTGTGGGTTTTTTTTTTATTTCAATAAAATATATTTTCTATGTCTGTGTTTTTTTTTTAAACTATATTACTACCGCCTTAGTAATGGCCGCCGGCTGATTGACAGCATCCATTGCTAAGGCGGGGCTTAGTGTTAGCCGGTGCAGAGGCTAACACTAACCCCCTTTATTACCCCGGTACCCTACGCCACCAGGGGTGCTGGGAAGAGCTGGGTACCATCCAGTACTTGACCATCTGTAGTGATGGTCGGCCACTGGGGTGGCCGCAGGCTGGTATTATCAGGAGGGGAAAGGCCAAAAACAGTGGCCCTTCCTACCCTGGTGATGCTAGGCTGCAGCTGCTTTATTGTATCTGGCTGGTTATAAAAAATGGGGGGGACCCCACGTCATTTAAAAAAAATAAAATAAAAAATAACTGGAAAGAACGATGTCGGGTCCCCACCCAATTTTCATAAGCAGCCAGATACAACACAGCAGCAGCAGGCAGCATTACCAGGGTGGTAGGTGCCACTGTTTTTAGCCTTCCCCAGCCTAATACTACCAGCCTGCGGCCCCCCCGGTGCCTGCCCGTCACTACAAATGGTCGGTTACTGGTTCGTACCCGGCTCTTCCCAGCACCCCTGGTGGCGGTGGGTACCGGGGTAATAATGGGGGTTAGTGTAGCCTCCGCACCTGCTAACACTAAGCCCCGCCTTAGTAATGGAGGTTGTCAATCAGCCAGCAGCCATTACTAAGGCGGTGATAATAACGTTTAAAAAGATACAAGCACATAGAAAAAATATTTTACTGAAATAAAAAAACACAACCCTCAACCATTTTATTGAGAATAAAAAAACGCCGTCATTGAAGTCCTCGTATCCGAAGTCCAACAACCGAACTTGTAAAAAAAACACAATCACACAAAAATAATCCGTAACACATAAAGAAGCAAAATTATTATTCTTACCTTTCCTGTGTCCAGCGCTGGAGCCGCAATGTCAGTGAGCTGAGTCCTGTATCTAATCCCATCATGTGTGATACTGTCTGCTGAGCCACTGTATCTAATCCTATCATGTGTGATACTGTCTGCTCAGCCAGTGTATCTAATCCTATCCATAGTTTATAGGGTCGTAGTGCTATAGATATGCTGTGCTGTCTCATATACACACACATTTTTTTGGGCTGACACATATGTATTGGGGCTATTTCACCTGACATTTTAAGCCCTTAGTAACGCCCCCGGCTGCTAGTGCTGCATTGTTGGGTCACTTAGGAGACCCGGCGATGCAGCTGAAAGCTGCGGACCGTCGGCCATGAGAAGTTTGCGGGGGGGGGGGGGGGGGCCCAATAAGAACTTTTGCATTGGGACCCATGAGCCTTTAGCTACGCCCCTGGTCATCAGTACATGATCTGTGGGGGTCCGACACCTGGACCTCGCACTGTTAAGCCGCTCTGGCTGCCTCTGTGCACTGGAAGTCCATGCTGGAAGCAGATGGCTCTGGTCATGGAATAGCGGCCGAGTTGCGGTACTGCTCCTATTCAAGTGAATAGGCGCAGAGTTGCTGTTCAGCAGCACGGCCACTATGCAATGTACGGAGCAATCTGTTTCCGGCTCCGTACACTGCATAATGTGCCGTAACATCCAGTGCCTGCAGCATAATTTTACTCCGCAGCATGTCAATTGTATTTGCGTGAATGCTGCTTATTTATTGCGGGTTTAACCCATTGAATTCAATGTGGAGGTAAAACCCGCAACAAACAGCAGTTGCATTGTTATGCCGCGGAATCTCAGCGATTGAGCCGCAAAAAAATGCAACTCAGAAAAAAGTCTGTGTTTCTGCCTCCAGGCCGGCCTCCTGGTATGACATTTCATCCCATGTGACCGCTGCTGCAGCCAATCAAAGGCTGCAGCGGTCTCCTGGGATGAAACGTGCTGCTGTTTTCCGCAGCGGACATTCCAGGCGAAAAACTGCACCACAGTTTGGTGCGCTTTTTCGCCCAGAATCCCCTACGGCCACTGGAGCAGATACACAGTGTAACTTTATGCAGCGTATCCACTTTTTCAAGGGAGCATTACCCTTCTAGCTCTACAAGGTGAATCAGTACCGTCCTTCTACTGATAAAGGCACTCTTAAACACTTTAAAATAAAAACTTTTAAAAGTTGTGCAGGATATGTTCACACAGGGTGGATACGCTGCGTAAAAACACACAGCATATCTTCTCTGGGCGCAATTCCGGCCGAAAAAACGTCACCAAATTGTGGAAAACTGCACATAAAAAAAGTTTGATACTTACAGAACCATGGCGACGCATACCTCTTCCATACTGCAGGCCGGCCTCCCGGGATGGCGTTAAATTCCATGTGACCGCTGCAGCCTGTGATTGGCTGCAGCAGTCACATGGGATGAAACATCATCCCAGAAGTCGGCCTGGATGAAAAAGAACAGAATTCTGGGTACGTATAAGATATTTTTTTTAAATTCTGAGTTGCGTTTTTTTTCGGCGGAATTGTTGCTTTTCCGCCGCAAGAAAACGCAACATCTGCTATTTGTTGCGGGTTTTACCTCCCCATTGAAATGAATGCGGAAAACCCGCAACAAATAAGCAGCGATTATGCAAATACAATTGACATGCTGCGGATTGAAAAAAAACGCACCGCAGGTCAGTTTCTGAGAATTTTTTCCGCTTATCATTTACACAGCGTGTGGATGAGATTTGTTCAAACCTCATCCTCTTTGCTGCTACCATATTAGGCCTTATTCACACGGACATGTCCGTTTTGCGCGCGCAAAATCTCCGTGTGTCATCAGCATATGGTGCGCGGCTGCGTGATTTTCGCGCAGCCGGCATCATGATGACACTCTGTTTTTATGTTCACAAACAGAAAAACACGAGGTGCTTTTCTGTTTTCATTCATTTATTTTACTACTGGAGCACGCATCACGCGCGGCACCTGGAACTGCTGCTGTGTGCCGTGCGCGATTTGCACGCACCCATTGACTTCAATGGGTGCGTGCTGCGTGAAACACGGGAAAGTATAGGACATGTCGTGAGTTTTACGCAGTGCACACACGCTGCAAGAAAATCACTGACAGTCTGAAGGCCCCATTCACTTACATAGGTCCGTGCGACGCGCGTAAAAATCACGCGCGTCGCACAGACATATAACACGTTCGTGTGAATAAGGCCTTATGCTGCGGATTTTCCGTAATGAAATCCGTTGCGGAAAATCTGCTGTATTTACGCTACTTGTGAACTTACCTTTACAGTGCACAGATAAATAGTACCACACATTGTGCAGATAAGTAGTATATATATATATATATATATATATATATATATATATATATATATATATATAGCCCAGAGTATTTTTCCATACAGAATATACAGTGCTGTTATATTGCTGGACACTACCCAGGTTAATAGTGCATAGAGTGCCTTTTGATAAATAATGTCATAGAGCAGCCAGATAAATGGGTAATACAGTGCCCAGATAACATACTCTGCCCAGTTAGTGCCATACATTGACCTGCCCCAATTTCAGAGTTATTTACATTCTCTTTACTCATGCTGCTCTTTTACCCTGTTTTTGCCTGCAGCTGGCACTTGCGGGTTAAGGATGTCATGATATCACTTGATGCCATCTTGAATGACGCAAGGGTAGCTGTGTGTCCTTATTAAAGTCATAGGCTGAGTGACAACCATCTTTTACTGTTAGGGTATGTGCACACACACTAATTACGTCCGTAATTGACGGACGTATTTCGGCCGCAAGTCCCGGACCGAACACAGTGCAAGGAGCCGGGCTCCTAGCATCATACTTATGTACGATGCTAGAAGTCCCTGCCTCTCTGCAGGACAACTGTCTCGTACAGTAAACATGATTATACTACGGGACAGTTGTCCTGCAGCAAGGCAGGGACTCCTAGCGTCGTACATAAGTATGATGCTAGGAGCCCGGCTCCTTGCACTGTGTTCGGTCCGGGACTTGCGGCCGAAATACGTCCGTCAATTACGGACGTAATTAGTGTGTGTGCACATACCCTTACTCTGTCTTTCTTCTCTTTCTAGTCACAGGTCTCCATCAGCGTGGAAGACTATGAAGACACAAGAGAGAGCCGTTGGGGAGACACTATCCAAAGCCGTGGCCCACATCGCAACTCTACATCCAGTGACCAGTCCGATCATCCTTTACTACGCAGGAAGAGTATGCAGTGGGCTCGGAGGCTGTCTCGTAAAGGAGCAAGGCAGCCAGGGAAGTCTGCATCAGAAAGGATTAGCCAGCAGAGAATGAGTCTGTACAGACGGTCAGAACGACAGGAACTCAATGCCTTGGTGAAGACCAGAATGAAACATCTGGGTCTCTCCACTGCAGAGTACAGTATGTAACCCAAATTATCTTCTTGGGACAGAAAATAGGGGGCTATGTGACATGGAGTCTCTTCCTTCCACCCTATGGTGACCTAGACAGGGTGGAGAAGCTATGTGGCATGTAATCTGCCCCACACACCACAGGGTGAGACAACAGGAGGGAGGAGCTATGTGGCATGGAATCTGCCACGCCCACCACAGGGTGACGCAGACAGGAGGGAGGATCTATGTGGCATGGAATCTGCCCCGCCCACCACACAGTGACAGACAGGAGGGAGGATATATGTGGCATGGAATCTGCCCCGCCCAGCACAGGGTGACGCAGACAGGAGGGAGGAGCTATGTGGCATGGAATCTGCCCCTCCCACCACAGGGTAATACAGACAGGAGGGAGGATCTATGTGGCATGGAATCTGCCCCGCCCACCACACAGTGACACAGACAGGAGGGAGGATATATGTGGCATGGAATCTGCCCCGCCCAGCACAGGGTGACGCAGACAGGAGGGAGGAGCTATGTGGCATGGAATCTGCCCCTCCCACCACAGGGTAATACAGACAGGAGGGAGGATCTATGTGGCATGGAATCTGCCCCGCCCACCACACAGTGACACAGACAGGAGGGAGCATATATGTGGATTGGAATCTGCCCCGCCCAGCACAGGGTGATATAGACAGTAGGGAGGAGCTATGTGGCATGGAATCTGCCCTTCCCACCATAGGGTGCACACAGACAAGAAGGGATGGGCCACTTTATTTACAAACAGTACTATCTAATCTTTATCTCTTTCTCTACAGTGGACATTATGGACACTGATAACTCCTTGTCATATATCCTAATAAATCCCCCTCCTGACACCAAGCTGGAACTCAATGATGTCATGTAAGTATGTTTCATTCCTCAAAAGGAAACTAACAAAAAATGTTCAGCTCTATTCCCATTTCCAAATCAATGTCCACACATATATACACACACAACTGCCACTAATCAAGTCCGTTTGGATGTGAGCATTGATGTGGATGGTGATCTGGACCCAGCATTGAACAACCAAATCACAGGCAGTAAGTGTTATCATGAGGACAACCGCAGGGTTCAGGTCTATACCTTCGAGTGCTAATAACTTAGCAAATAAGTAAACTATTATAATAGTGTTTAGATATTTATATGTAAATTTAAGGATTTTATTTACAACTTTCAATGGTCATAAGACCCACCAAGCTAAAATCTAAGGTTATCTATGTGTCTCAAGGTTTGAGGTCTGAGGAAAGTTCACAATTGCCTTGAGAAGACACTAGACTGTTCCTCATCTGCATGACTAGCCTAAGTAGAGTCATGTGCTGATTAACCATTTTACCTTTATTCCCCTTCTTTCGCCCCCTTCCCAATAAAGACACGTGACAACCGAGGTTGGATGTGAAATGGCCACAGCAGCCATTTATTTATTTAACATAAATTAAATGCAATTTAATCCGAAACATTCGGATAACTCTTTTAGGAATTCGACCAGAGAATTCCTACTATAATTCACATGACCCAACGTGGGTCAATTAACACTAAACAGAGCAGGGGAAGTCCTTGAAGCCATTTTTCCGATTTCCTTTAAATTAGCCATCTGCAAACCACCACCAACTATTTACCTCCAGCCGTAAACCAGCTCGGAAGCACCGCTCACCCCTGCAGATGGCTCCAACCACCAGAAGACCACTTCAAAGGGATAACACCCCATGAAGTCTTCAAATGATGTACCATTTTGGGGGACGCATACCCGCGATGCGACCCCCCCACCATTTTGTACTGACCAACCTCAAGGACTCCCCCCGCCACAGCGAAACAGGCCTTGACCACCTTAAGCCTGTGAGTCCCTCCAAACCACCACCGCCCTCTCAATTTCTTCTGCTAAAGCCAAGCTCCACATATCAATTCCAACCTCGGTCAAATGTACCCCATCACTCCTCCAATAATTACCGACTCCTGACTCCAAATCCCTGTGTCGAACACAAATGCCTCCATTCTTAGCAACAAAACGTGACACCGCCCGGTTTACCTTAATACGGGCTTTATTCACCCTCTCGACCGATCGTGCCAAACGCCAAAACTTCCTCGGAACAATGTCCGACCAAACAATCACCAGGTGAGGATAAGATGCCCATAAACACAATAGATCGTGTTTAATATCCTGTACTAACTCGCGAAACGGGCGCACCCCCAGATCATTCCCCCCGCATGTAACACCAGAACCTCCGGAACCCTGTCTAACTGAGAGTATGTCTGAAACTCAGCAAGTACCCGGCTCCACAACATACCTCGGAAGCCCAGCCAGTGTACAACCCCATCGTGCCGCGGAATGCGAAGCTGGCGGCCATCTGGGCGAACGTCCGCCCGCAATGCCCCCCAGTGCACAAAAGAATGTCCTAAAATCCACACTAAGCAAGGTTGATGATCTGAAAAGAGAAAACAAAACCGCACATGTCAAACAATCAAAACACCTGACCGACTCACAACAAATGAGGGCGCACGTAAGTCCGAAACCTATTGGACTCCCACCGGCCAATGCGCCGCACACCCTCGTCATCCAGCCCCCACCGCCCCGCTTCAGTAGCAGCTCCAATCCGGAACGAGTGAGACGAGTAATACCCCTGCCCCACGCCAACCGCAGCCAAGCATTTTTCAAACACCGCACCAAATTGATACCTGGACAAAAACGAGCCATTCTTATGACGGAGCAATGGCGCCTCAGGCCCCCCAACCAGTGGCTTAAAAGCCGCCATACAAGCGACTGGACACATTGCCGACCCTGGGAGGGCAAACAACACTATCCTCTTACCCCGACCCACTTGATCAGTCTTGGACCGCCGCAAAAACAACTCAAGTCTATCCTCATATAGACCCACGTCAGCCTGCCACAATCCCCCAGCCCTAGCCGCACTAGGAGAAACCAACTCCCCAATTCTGAGTGCTCCGAAAAACGCGAGGGAAAAAGCCAACCGGAACAACACTACCTCATCAGGCGAATTACAAACAGCCCCCAGCGATGCACCCAACGACCCAAGTGGGGAAAAAAGAAACGGGTCGCCTCTGATCTGATACCGCCCTACCCCGACGCAGACCTTTTAGAGCTTGCCGTACTAAAAAATGTTTGGACACATCCTGAAAACCCCGTAATTTGAATCCAAACGCCAAACCAGCAACAAAACGATTCACTTTTGCCGGGGAAAACCCCGCCTCCCAAGCATCCCCCAACCAGTACAATAACGCCACCAACATGTCTTGCGCCGTGCTGACGTTACCCAACACTCTTACCCACTCCTCCCACTGCTGCCAACACGCCGAATAAGCGCTCCACGTCGCGCTAGCCAACGACCTTTCAATCAACCGTTCCACGGGACCGAAATCAGACCCCAGAGATGTTCCGGGCAAGCCAAGCCGACCAGTTCCGCTCCCGGTGCCATTTGCCGAAAACGATCCCACTGCGAGTGAGAAAGGGCATCAGCAATACAATTGGAAACCCCAGGTACATGAACTACAACCACCCACGTGTTTAAAGACAAGCACACCAAAACTAGGTGACGCAACAACTGAACCACCGGTGGAGAAGATGCTGATAAGTTGTTAATTGCTAACACCACCCCCATGTTATCGCAGTGGACACAAACCTTTTTATCCCTGAGCCTGTCCCCCCAAATGGTCACCGCCACCACGATGGGGAACAGCTCGAGCAGGGCCAGATTTTGCGCAAGACCACTGATACCTAGCTGTCCGGCCAGTTCCCCGCACACCATTGTCCTCCTGCATATGCGCCAAAACCACCAGACCCTGCCGCGTCAGTAAACAGTTCCAACTCGCCCATCTCCTGTACCTGCGACATCCACAACGATCTACCATTATACTGCCCGAGGAACTCGTCCCAGACCTGTAGGTCCGCCCTGTGATCCCCACCAATCCTCACAAAATGATGGGGCCGTCGCTGACACCAACCTCCTGCTAAAAACTCTACCCATTGGCATAATTCGACAGGCAAAGTTCAACTTTCCAAGCAGCGACTGAAGATCTCGCAAAGTGATCTTCTTCAATTGGCAAGCCCGCCTGACCTCCTGTCGCAATGGCAATAATTTATCCTCAGGCAGCCTGCACTCCATTGCCACCGAATCAATTTGGATCCCCAAAAAACAGATGGTAGATACCGGGCCTTCTGTTTTTCCAGGCGCCAAAGGGATTCCAAAATCCGTCGCAACCTTCTGCAAGGAATACAATAAATTACCGCAAACCGGGGACCCGCTAGGGCCTACGCACAAAAAATCATCAAGATAATGTATTAAGGAATCGACCCCGGCCACACCCTTCGTCACCCACTCCACAAAGCTACTAAACGCCTCGAAGTATGCGCAAGAAAGGGAGCACCCCATTGGAAGACCCCTATCAACATAAAACCCCCCGTTCCAGAAGCAACCCAACAGCCGTTGGCTATCTGGATGTACCGGCAGCAAGCGAAAGGCCGACTCAATGTCAGTCTTTGCCAACAACGCACCGGGCCCCGCCTCCCGCACTAACGCCACCGCTTTGTCAAACGAAGTGTAAACAACCGAACATAAATCGTGATCTATCCCATCGTTCACCGACGCTCCCCTGGGAAACGACAAATGCTGTATCAAACAGAATTTGTGAGGCTCCCGCTTTGGCACAACTCCCAAGGGTGATACCACTAGATTCTCAATCGTCGGCTCAGCAAAAGGACCGGACATCCGACCCAAAGACACTTCTTTCAAAAGCTTTTCTGAAACGACCGCCGAGTGCAGATAAGCCGACTTAAGGTTGCGCCGTGTCACCAGAACCTCATATGAAGGGGGGGGGGGGGATAACAAAACCAAACAAAAACCCCTCGTAAATTAACTTGGCCGCAACCTTATCCGGATATTCACTTAGATACGGGGCCATCCTTTCCACCCTCACCGGCGACCGCCCCTTGACCAACTGAAGCGGACTGAGGGCCTGACCGCCTACCCTTCCGCATACATTTTTAGGCCCCGTGCGAGGAGCCATTGCACTCCGAACAGACATGCTTAAATTTACAGTTGGCCCCGAACTTACACTGGCCATCGTTGAATTGCCAGCAGAACCCCAGTTTTGACCCGGAACCTTGCCCGGGTTGACTAGACTGGCCCCCTTGGCCAACGCTCCCGGGAAAGGACTGCTTAACCGGTGCCGTAACCCGCAACCACAACGCAATATCCTTTTGATCCCACCGGATCGCTGTCCGGACCACCTTCCGCTGGCGAAATTGCTCGTCGTACCGCAACCATGCCTGGCCCCCATACGCCCGATAGGCTTCCCCGATGGCATCAAAGTAACAAAACAACGCTGAGCAATTTTCCAGCGCCTTTTCCCCGATCACACTTGCCAAAGTAGTGAAAGCTTGCGACCAGTTGGCGAACGTCTGCAGGATAAGCCTATACCGCCGGCGTTCTTCTTCCTCTTTCTTACTCTCATCCCGCTTGCCCTTATCCAAATTGAACTTTGCAAGCGGCAGAAGAGAAAATATCTCCACGTATTCATCCTTCCAAATCCGTTCACGTACCTCTTGCTTCAGGTGAGCCCCTAAAGGGCCCTCGAAACAGACGTAAACCTCGCCCCGAGCGCGATCATCAAGCCGAATCCTATCCCCATCCTTCTGCGCCTCGGTTTGGACCGACACTGCTACCGCTTCCTTTGCCACCCCCGGGACCATGGACCGGGATTGTACATCACGAGGCCCTTCCCATACCACCACCGGAGACCCCGCCGGCGCTAAAGGCGCCGCTGTCCTATCTAAGCGCCCGACTAGCTAGCGCAAACAACCCACTAAATCTGTTAAACCATCGCGCCCGGCAACGCCACTACCGACAGCCGCTACCCCGCTTGCTGACCCACCCCCAACACCCGACATGAAAATTGCTGGATACGGTAACGTAGGAGTTACACACTCACCAGGCTGCCCAGGCGCTGTATTCCCGCCAGCCGGAAAATCCTGACCGCGATGCGACTCATCCAGCTCTCCATCTTCCAAATCCTCTCTCGCCGCCGACTGGTACTCGCACCGACATCTACGACACGGGGATCCCGGCACGCTGACCGATGGGCCGGCAACCTGCCGCCCGACCGCAGGGACCCAGACTTCCGACCGGACCTGTTGCCTCGCCGTCGTCGCTGATCTTGGCGTTCTCACCGATGCTCTCGAGGAAGCCTGCCCCCTGGCCGGAACATCACCATGCGGGGCGGCCATATACTGCCCTCCGAACACAGCAGCTGAAGGCGGGGGTGTGACAGGGAGCCCGGCCTGCGACTCCCTGTTAACCGCCGAGCCCCGTCGCGGCTGGGGATTCCTGCCAGGACGCAGGCCCTGGGAGGAAGCGCCCGTCCCAGCAGCCTGGCCTGCAGCGTCCCTAGAAGGGCTCCCCCTGCGACGCCGGGCCCGCGGGGCCACGTCTGGACTACGGCACTCTGGTGGGCGAGTCCTACGGGAGCAGCGGGGTGACCTAGCCTGGGCAGCCGCCGCTCCCCCCGAAGCCCTCTGCTTTATTACAGCAGGGGCAGACATCAACAGCTCTCCCCCCACCGCCGTATCCCCATCGTCTAAGAGGGGAGTGGGGGAGGGGAGCGCATCAGCACGGGCTGCCGACCCAGACGACGGGCCCGCCTGAGGGATCCGGGCCTGCGACGCTACAGTCTCCTCCAGCCAGCCCGGATCGTGATAAGCAGCTGCTACCCGCAGCTGCTCAAGAAGCGAGATGGGGGACGCCATTGCGGTAAGCAGCACTATCTAACCTGAGCTAAGTTTTTCTCGTTTCTCCTCCCGCTGCTTCCGGCTCAATGCCGAAAACAGCGGGAGGAACAGTTATCACACCCCGGCTCCTCCCATCTCTCCCTCCTACCTCACCCACCTGTCTTCCTATTGGCTGAACCCTCCCTCCTACGGCAGTCATGGAGGCTTCCCGTTAAGCCCTCCGTGCTGCCGTCCAGCCTCTGCTTGAAAACTCTGTTTATGTATGTTTTCTGTTAAAAGACAGTCCACAGGGCCAAGGCCAGGTCCAGGAAGGTCCTTAACACCTTTTGTCTGCAGTTCTGGTCATGAGAGTGGGACCCTGATACACATCAGCATCAGGGGACTAATGAAAGACATTGATAAACCGGCTACAGAACTTAAATACATGATCAAAAACGTAAAAATTGGTACTTTGATGCCCTCTGGAAACATGCAAGCAGTGGTGACCACATATAGAATGCTGGTGGACTCTCTGCAGATCTCATAACCCAAATAGACACCTCCTCTGTATTACACCACACAGGAGAGCTGACAGATCCTCTATATTACACCACACAGGAGAACTGACAGATCCTCTATATTACACCACACAGGAGAGCTGACAGAACCTCTATACTACACCACACAGGAGAGCTGACAGAACCTCTATACTACACCACACAGGAGAGCTGACAGATCCTGTATACTAAACCACACAGGAGAGCTGACAGATCCTCTATACTACACCACACAGGAGATCTGACAGTTCCTCTATACTACACCACACAGGAGAGCTGACAGATCCTCTATACTACACCACACAGGAGAGTGGACAGATCCTCTATACTACACCACACAGGAGAACTGACAGATCCTCTATACTACACCACACAGTAGAACTGACAGGTCCTCTATACTACACCACACAGGAGAGCTGATAGATCCTCTATACTACACCACACAGGATAGCAGACAGGTCCTCTATATTACACCACAAAGGAGCGCTGACAAATCCTTTATACTACACCACACAGGAGAACTGACAGATCCTCTATACTACACCACACAGGAGAGCTGACTATTACTCTATACTAAACCACACAGTAGAACTGACTGCTCCTCTATACTACACCACACCACACAGAAGAGCGGATAGCTCCTCTATACTACACCACACCGGAGAGCTGACAGATCCTCTATACTACACCACACAGGACAGCTGACTGCTCCTCTATACTACACCACACAGGAGAGATGACAGGTCCTCTATACTATACCACACAGGAGAGCTGACAGATCCTCTATACTACACCACACAGGAGAGCTGACATACTACACCACACAGGACAGCTGATAGCTCCTCTATACTACACCACACAGGAGAACTGACAGATCCCCTATACTACACCACACAGGAGAGCT
Organism: Rhinoderma darwinii; assembly: GCF_050947455.1. Taxonomy (NCBI): domain Eukaryota; kingdom Metazoa; phylum Chordata; class Amphibia; order Anura; family Rhinodermatidae; genus Rhinoderma; species Rhinoderma darwinii. Next base: position 396,127,134 of record NC_134689.1, on the reverse strand, counting down.
GACAGCTCCTCTATACTACACCACACAGGTGAGCTGACAGCTCCTCTATACTACACCACACAGGAGAACTGACAGATCCTCTATACTACACCACACAGGAGAACTGACAGATCCCCTATATTACACAATACACGAGAGCTGACAGCTCCTCTATACTACACCACACAGGAGAGCTGACATACTACACCACACAGGACAGCTGACAGCTCCTCTATACTACACCACACAGGAGAACTGACAGATCTTCTATACTACAGCACACAGGAGGGCTGACAGCTCCTCTATACTACACCACACCACACCACAAAAGAGATCTGACATCCTCCATATTACACCACACAGGAGATCTGACAGCTACTCTAAACTATACCACACAGGAGAGCTGACAGATCCTCTATATTACACCACACAGGAGAACTGACAGATCCTCTATATTACACCACACAGGAGAACTGACAGATCCTCTATATTACACACAAGAGAGCTGGCAGATCCTCTATACTACACCACCACACCACACAGGACAGCTGAGAGATCCTCTATACTACACCACACCACACCACACAGGAAAGCTGACAGATCCTCTATACTACACCACACAGGAAAGCTGACAGATCCTCTATACTACACCACACAGGAGATCTGACAGCTCCTCTATACTACACCACAGAGAAGAACTGACAGATACTCTATACTACACCACACAAGAGAGCTGACTGATCCTCTATACTACACCACACAGGAAAGCTGACAGCTCCTCTGTACTACACCACACAGGAGAGCTGACAGATCCTCTATACTACACCACACAGGAGAACTGACAGCTCCTCTATACTACACCACAGATGAGAACTGACAGATACTCTATACTACACCACACAAGAGATCTGACAGCTCCTCTATACTACACCACACAGGAGAGCTGACAGATCCCCTATACTACACCACACAGGAGAGCTGACAGCTCCTCTATACTACACCACACAGGAGAGCTGACAGATCCTCTATACTACACCACACACTGGAGAGCTGACAGCTCCTCTATACTACACCACACAGGAGAACTGACAGATCCTCTATACTACACCACACAGGAGAACTGACAGATCCCCTATATTACACCATACACGAGAGCTGACAGCTCCTCTATACTACACCACACAGGAGAGCTGACATACTACACCACACAGGACAGCTGACAGCTCCTCTATACTACACCACACAGGAGAACTGACAGATCTTCTATACTACAGCACACAGGAGGGAGAGACAGCTCCTCTATACTACACCACACCACACAAGAGATCTGACATCCTCCATATTACACCACACAGGAGATCTGACAGCTCCTCTAAACTATACCACACAGGAGAGCTGACAGATCCTCTATATTACACCACACAGGAGAACTGACAGATCCTCTATATTACACCACACAGGAGAACTGACAGATCCTCTATATTACACCACACAGGAGAACTGACAGATCCTCTGTACTACACACAAGAGAGCTGGCAGATCCTCTATACTACACCACCACACCACACAGGACAGCTGAGAGATCCTCTATACTACACCACACCACACAGGAAAGCTGACAGATCCTCTATACTACACCACACAGGAAAGCTGACAGATCCTCTATACTACACCACACAGGAGATCTGACAGCTCCTCTATACTACACCACAGAGAAGAACTGACAGATACTCTATACTACACCACACAAGAGAGCTGACTGATCCTCTATACTACACCACACAGGAAAGCTGACAGCTCCTCTGTACTACACCACACAGGAGAGCTGACAAATCCTCTATACTACACCACACAGGAGAACTGACAGCTCCTCTATACTACACCACAGAGGAGAACTGACAGATACTCTATACTACACCACACAAGAGAGCTGACTGATCCTCTATACTACACCACACAAGAGAACTGACAGATCCTCTTCCAAGAACAAATCATTCTCAATTTGGATTCACACTTGTAAGTAAGATTTGTAAGTAACAGCTAGAAGACTGGCAACCACTCTAGGCACCTTTTATACTCGGTTTTGGTTAAAAGCTGGATGATTAGCCCCTTTAAGTGAATATCATCTTTTTAACACCATTTTAACAACCAGTTCAAAATTTTCTTCTTCTAGAGGTTTGAGCTTCACTATATATTTACTGTATAGAGTTGTAAATCAGTTGCATATACAAACAAGTGAATTTAACAATTCTTCTATGGCAGTTTTCTGGCATATAAATGTTGCAAATGGCCTGAAAGTTGCTAAAATAGCGACTTTTGGGCGTTTTCTACCACTCTTGGCACTTTTCAAAAAGTAGGTGGAGCTTAACCAAAGGGGTGTGGTGATCCACGGCCTGAGACATTTACTGTGCTTTACACCAGAAACCCATGGAGATTATGGCATAAATCTACACCATTTCCTGGCTCATTTAGTGGTGCACGGACAGCCAAAGATGCAACTAATTCATTAGGAGGCGTGTGCCTCTTAATAAATGTGTTGCATCTTTATCCAGCTTGTTTCTTATTAAGACTAGAACAGTCTTGATAAATCTCTCCCATAGTGTTAAACTAAGAAATTCTGGCTGCCTGCAGCCACCTCTAGAAGGAGCTTAGAATATTTCTGTATACAACAAATAGTAAAACAGTATGCAGTATGCTCCTAAGCTCCCCCTAGCGGTGACTGCAGGTGGCAACAATTTTATAATTTATGTCTATAGAGAGAATAAAGAGCTCAGAATCATATCAGAGCATGTGCACAAGGGTGGACATTCCCTTTAAGGCACTATAATGGCTGCCTTCCGTGGTATTGGTAATCCAGAAAATTCACCTTTTAGAAAGTGGACTTTTGTGAAAAAAAAAACAAAAAACCACGTTTCAAAAGCTTCAATATTTTACACGTTCTGGATTTGTCATCTTTAGCGATGGAGGTGGTTTGATGTGTTCTGATTTTATCTTGTTACTCCTGATGGTCTTGCATTGTCTAGATCAGTCATCAGCAGCTATTCTTCTCCTGTCTCATTACATGATGTGCTGTTCAGGGATCTTTCTCCTTTTCACAATTTCCCATTGATCCTCTGCACATTCTCCTCTTGCATTCATGTACTACATATTCCCTCATGTCTAGGTGTTGACATTGTGTCTTCTGCTCAGTGGTATTCTGTGTGGTTTCTCAGCATTTCATTGTATCTCTAGAATGTCTGTCCACCTCACTAATGTTCAGGTGTCAGGTTGACTCTTCTTAACATCTCCCTTTCCTGTGACTTTATTGTCTACTGGTCGCTGTCACATTCTCTCTATACGTCCTTCTCTTTCTTGGTCTGACACTTGATGCCTATTGCCTGGCACTCTGAGTACCTGAGAAACAACCGAAAGTAGCTAAAAGATAAATTCTTCTAACAATTGATATTAACATCACTGGTGCATTAATCTCTCCTACGAGACATCAAATAAAGAAGTATGTTTTGTTCTGAATATGACTCCCATCAGGTCTCTGAGAAGCATTCTCTTTACCCTGGATAGGTGCCCATTCTCGACCCCTACTGGGTAATGCACAGAATATAACAACTATAAAAGTGCCCCCGATGTACAAAAATATAATAACTATAATACTGTCCTGTTATTTTGTCATGTAATTTTCTTTTGATATTTGCTGTATTGCAATAGACTTTATTTGAGAATTAAAAAATTATAATACTGCCTTCTATGTACAAGAATATAACTACTATAATACTGCCCCGTATGTACAAGAATATAACTATATAATATACTCCCCCTAAGTACAAGAGTATAACTACTATAATACTGCCCCCTATGTACAAGAATATAACTACTATAATACTGCCCCTATATACAAGAATATAACCACTATAATTCTGCCTCCTATAGACAAGAATATAACTACTATAATACTGCCCCCTATATACAAGAATATAACTACTATAATACTGCTCCTATGTACAGGAATATAACTACTATAATACTGCCCCCTATGTACAAGAATATAACTATATATTATACTCCCCCCTTTGTACAAGAGTATAACTACTATATTACTGCCCCCTATGTACAAGAATATAACTACTGTAATACTGCCCTCTATGTACAAGAATATAACTACTATAATACACTCCCCCTATGTACAAGAATATAACTACTGTAATACTGCCCTCTATGTACAAGAATATAACTACTATAATACTCTCCCCCTATGTACAAGAATATAACTACTATAATACTGCCCCCTATATACAAGAATATAACTACTATAATACTGCCCCTATGTACAAGAATATAACTACTATAATACTACCCCCTATGTACAGGAATATAACTACTATAATACTGCCTTCTATGTACAAGAATATAACTACTATAATACTGCCCCCTATGTACAGGAATATAACTACTATAATACTGCCTTCTATGTACAAGAATATAACTACTATAATACTGCCTCCTATGTACAAGAATATAACTACTATAATACTGCCTCCTATGTACAAGAATATAACTACTATAATAGTGCCCCTATGTAAAGGATCTGCCAGACACAGCTTCTGTGTCGACGCCCGTGGGTAATCAGTCTGCACCTGCTCCTAAGTCTGAGAGAGTAACACGATCTTCTACCAGTCAGGCTGGGAGGCTGAGGAGTGGGAGAGCCTATGACAGCCTGGCCAGACGGAGCTAGCTCCCGCCCTCTGTCTATTTATACCTGCATTTCCTGCTCCTCCTTTGACTGTGATTCTTTTCTGTTTCCTGGCTCTGCTGCTCCTGCTATGATTATTGACCTTGCTTCATTTTTGACCCTGGCTTTACTGACTACGCTCCTGCTCTGCGATTTGTACCTCGTGCACTCCTGGTTTGACTCAGCTCGTTCACTACTCTTGTTGCTCACTGTGTTGCCGTGGGCAACTGCCCCATTTCCCTTAGCTTCTGTGTACCCTTGTCTGTTTGTCTGTCGTGCACTTATTGAGCGTAAGGGCCGTCGCCTAGGACAGGCCGTTGCAAGTAGGCAGGGACTGAGTGGCGGGTAGATTAGGGCTCACCTGTCTGTCTCCCTACCCCGTCATTACACCCTATGTACAAGAATATAACTACTATAATACTGCTCCTATGTACAAGAATATAACTACTATAATACTGCCCCTATGTACAAAAATATAACTACTATAATACTGACCTCTATATAAAAGAATATAACTACTATAATACTGCTCCCTATATTCAAGAATATAACTACTATAATACTGCCCCCTATGTACAAGAATATAACTACTATAATACTGCCCCCTATGTACAAGAATATAACTACTATAATACTGCCCCCTATATACAAGTATATAACCACTATAATACTGCTCCTATCTACAAGATTATAACTACTATAATACTGCCCTCTATGTATAAGAATATAACTACTATAATATTCCCCTCTATGTACAAGAATATAACTATATAATATACTCCCCCCTATGTACAAGAGTATAACTACTATAATACTGCCCCCTATGTACAAGAATATAACTATATTATATACTCCCCCTATGTACAAGAATATAACCACTATAATACTGCCTCCTATGTACAAGAATATAACTACTATATTACTGCCCCTATATACAAGAATATAACTACTATAATACTGCCCCTATATACAAGAATATAACTACTATAATACTGCCCTCTATATACAAGACTATAACTACTATAATACTGCCTCCTATATACAAGAATATAACTACTATAATACTGCCCCCTATATACAAGAATATAACTAATATAATACTGCTCCTATGTACAAGAATATAACTACTATAATACTGCCCCCTATATACAAGAATATAACTACTATAATACTGCCTCCTATATACAAGAATATAACTAATATAATACTGCCCTCTATGTACAAGAATATAACTACTATAATACTGCTCCTATGTACAAGAATATAACTAATATAATACTGCCCCTATATACAAGAATATAACTACTATAATACTGCTCCTATGTACAAGAATATAACTACTATAATACTGCCCCTATGTACAAGAATATAACTGCTATAATACTGCCCCCTATGTACAAGAATATAACTATTTTCCTCTTCATCCTACGGCATCACAACAGGGAATATTTTGTTCCTCAATCCCCATATCAGGACCGGCCACCTAGCAAAAAACAAACTAAAAAAAAACAGCCATCAGCTCATTGATTGCATTCACAGGAAATATAAGAGACAGGCACGCTCAGCACTGCATGTGTTTTATTTTGTCCTCGTTCCTGGCAGGTGCAGTGTTACTCGTCTGCTTGCCCACCTTAGTTTTTTCAAAAATGGCGTCGTGAGAAGAACCACAAGTCCATGCACAGTTTATGCATCAGTTGTATTCAGCCTCTGCTGATTTTTTTACCTGAGGAAACCTGTGATCTGTGCATCTCTCAGTTTGAAGCCTCCTCTCAAAGAGTCATAAGAAGAACCAAAAGTCCATGCGCAGTTTATGCATCAGTTGTATTCAGCCGCTGCCTGATAATTTTTTACTCCAAGGCTTCGTTCACATCTGCGCAACGGCACCATTCGGTCGGAGCTTTCCGTCGGAACGGAGCCCTGACAGACACAAACAGAAACCATAAGTTTCTGTTTGCATCACCATTGATTTCAGTGGTGACGGATCCGGTGCCAATGGTTTCCGTTTGTCTCAGTTGTGCAAGGGTTCTGTAGTTCTGACTAAATCAATAACATAGTCGACTACAGAATTGATTCCGTCAAAATGACGGAACCCTTGCACAACGGAGACAAACGGAAACCATTGGCACCGGATCCGTCACCATTGAAATCAATGGTGATGGAAACGGAAACCTATGGTTTCCGTTTGGGTCTGTCAGGGCTCCATTCCGACGGAAAGCTCAGATGGAACGTTGGAATGGAGCCCTAGCGCAGATGTGAACGAAGCCTAAGACCTGTTCTGATTGTTCTTTTCCTGGCAGTGATGCAGCCAAGAGATATGAAGCTGATACGTTTTTTCATGGCTCAAGACACAAGTGAAGCATTTACATCTAAGGAGGTAAAACATAGCTGTAAACCGAGACTATGACTTTTACTCCACCCCCTCTGTATCGGACACTGAATTATCAGAGGGTGAAGTGATCTCCTCTGAGGTGGTGACGCCGGTGTCTGAAGAGAATTTTCTTTTAAAATGACTTCCAAGATGGGGTTCCTAGAGACGACCTTCTTACCTAATGGATCTCAATCCCAGAGGGATGCCTCTGGTTGCTCTCTGCCTTATTACCCAAAACTGGTGAAAATCGCACAGAACTAGAGGTGTGTCTCTGGTCAAGTTGCCATATGTCGTACCGTACTGGAGACCGTTGCACAGTACCAGAGGGGTGTCCATGGTCAAGTTTGCGTTATGCCGCACAGTACTGGAGAATGTCGCACAGTGCCAGAGGTGTCTCTAGTCATGCATGTTACATGCAAATAAATACCAGTATGGCGCACAGTACTAGAGGAGTCTCTGGCAGAACTATAGAATGGTGCACAGTGCTAGAGGACTCTGGTCAGGTATATCATATGTCTACAGAATGTTGCACAGTACTATAGAATGGTGCATAGTACTATAGAATAGCGCACAATACTGGTCCGGTATGTTATATGTTGCACAGTACTATAGAATAGCGCACAGTACTATAGAATGGCGCATAGTACTATAGAATAGCGCACAGTACTGGTCCGGTATGTTATATGTTGCACAGTACTATAGAATGGCGCATAGTACTATAGAATAGCGCACAGTACTGGTCCGGTATGTTATATGTTGCACAGTACTATAGAATAGCGCACAGTACTGGTCCGGTATGTTATATGTTGCACGGTTCTATAGAATAGCGCACAGTACTATAGAATGGTGCACAGTACTGGTCCGGTATGTCATATGTTGCACGGTTCTATAGAATAGCGCACAGTACTATAGAATGGTGCACAGTACTGGTCCGGTATGTTATATGTTTCACAGTACTATAGAATGCTGCACAGTACTGGTCCGGTATGTTATATGTTGCACAGTACTATAGAATGCTGCACAGTACTGGTCCGGTATGTTATATGTTGCACAGTACTATAGAATGCTGCACAGTACTGGTCCGGTATGTTATATGTTGCACAGTACTATAGAATGCTGCACAGTACTGGTCCGGTATGTTATATGTTGCACAGTACTATAGAATGCCGCACAGTACTGGTCCGGTATGTTATATGTTGCACAGTACTATAGAATGCCGCACAGTACTGGTCCGGTATGTTATATGTTGCACAGTACTATAGAATGCCGCACAGTACTGGTCTGGTATGTTATATGTTGCACAGTACTATAGAATGCCGCACAGTACTGGTCCGGTATGTTATATGTTGCACAGTACTGGTCCGGTATGTTATATGTTGCACAGTACTATAGAATGCTGCACAGTACTGGTCCGGTATAAGTGTAGAAAAATAGTGGATGAGATCCAGCGCACAAATATATAGGATAGTCCAATGGTAGGTTTAAAATGGAATCTAGTTCCAATTTTATTTGAATGAATATAAAACCGGGAGTCAGGCTTCCCACAACGGGTAGGGTGGATGTGAAAAGAAGAAATAGGTGTGTAGCCTACGCGTTTCAGACGAAGTCTTCGTCCTTAGTCATTCTTTCAGCCATGACTAAGGACGAAGACTTAGAACCTGTGTACCTGTTTCTGAGGTCTGTGCTGAACTGCAGCTAAATTATACAGTGAAGGAAATAAGTATTTGATCCCTTGCTGATTTTGTAAGTTTGCCCACTGTCAAAGACATGAACAGTCTAGAATTTTTAGGCTAGGTTAATTTTACCAGTGAGAGATAGATTATATAAAAAAAAAAAAAAGAAATTCTATATATTTATTTGCATTGTGCACAGAGAAATAAGTATTTGATCCCCTACCAACCATTAAGAGTTCAGCCTCCTCCAGACCAGTTACACGCTCCAAATCAACTTGGTGCCTGCATTATAGACAGCTCTTACATGGTCACCTGTATAAAAGACTCCTGTCCACAGACTCAATTAATCAGTCTGACTCTAACCTCTACAACATGGGCAAGACCAAAGAGCTTTCTAAGGATGTCAGGGACCAGATCATAGACCTGCACAAGGCTGGAATGGGCTACAAAACCATAAGTAAGACCCTGGGTGAGAAGGAGACAACTGTTGGTGCAATAGTAAGAAAATGGAAGACATACAAAATGACTGTCAATCGACATCGATCTGGGGCTCCATGCAAAATCTCACCTCGTGGGGTATCCTTGATCCTGAGGAAGGTGAGAGCTCAGCCGAAAACTACACGGGGGGAACTTGTTAATGATCTCAAGGCAACTGGGACCACAGTCACCAAGAAAACCATTGGTAACACATTACGCCGTAATGGATTAAAATCCTGTAGTGCCCGCAAGGTCCCCCTGCTCAAGAAGGCACATGTACAGGCCCGTCTGAAGTTTGCAAATGAACATCTGGATGATTCTGACAGTGATTGGGAGAAGGTGCTATGGTCAGATGAGACTAAAATTGAGCTCTTTGGCATTAACTCTACTCGCCGTTTTTGGAGGAAGAGAAATGCTGCTTATGACCCAAAGAACACCGTCCCCACTGTCAAGCATGAAGGTGGAAACATTATGTTTTGGGGGTGTTTCTCTGCTAAGGGCACAGGACTACTTCACCGCATCAATGGGAGAATGGATGGAGCCATGTACCGTCAAATCCTGAGTGACAACCTCCTTCCCTCCACCAGGACATTAAAAATGGCTCGTGGCTGGGTCTTCCAGCACGACAATGACCCGAAACATACAGCCAAGGCAACAAAGGAGTGGCTCAAAAAGAAGCACATTAAAGGTAATGTGTTGCCAGCAAAACATGTTTGCTTTTTTTTAGTTAAACAATTAGTGTGTAGGTGATTAAACATTGTTCTAATTTTTTTTATTTTTTTCACGAGTCAGGAAATATTATAAATTGGATTCAATTTATAATATTTCCCAGCACTGGTCACTAGATGGAGCAATTCCCAAAATTGCAGCATTGCATGTGGTAAAGCAACCACATTGCTTTATGCTGCAAAATTGGGAAAAAATCCCTCGCTCTAGTGAGCTCTCAGAATCCCCCCCTCCTTTATCCTGGCTAGTGCCGGGATAAACGAGGGGTTTGAACGGTCTAACCTCCTACACTGTGTGTCGCCATTTTTTGAGCTAACACACAGTGTAGAAGGTTTACATACACTAGTAAAACACACTGAAACACGAACATACATAGAAATCACTTACCTGCTCCAGTCGCCGCCGCTCCCTCCGGTCCGTCCGCTCCGTCTGCTGCCGCTGCTCCATGTGCACAAGTCCGGAAGCCGCGACCAGAAGTAGTAATCTTACTGCCCGGCCGCGACTTACGGTCCACAGGAAAATGGCGCCGGACGGCGCGCATTTCAAATCGGACTGTGTGGGAGCGGCGCATGCGCCGTTCCCACACACACGGCGTACACCAGAGTGGATGGAACGGGCCCCGTTCGCAGTCCCTATGGGACTGGAGCTGCCGTATTCCATGTCTGTATGTGTCGTTAATCGACACATACAGAAATGGAAAAAAAAATGGCAGCCCCCATAGGGAAGAAAAAGTGTAAAAATAGAAAAAAGTAACACACAAACACACAAATAAATATAAACGTTTTTAATAAAACCCTAACATAAAACTGATATAAAAAAAAAATGTTGGTGACACTGTTCCTTTAAGGTCATGGAGTGGCCTAGCCAGTCTCCAGACCTTAATCCCATCGAAAACTTATGGAGGGAGCTGAAGATCCGAGTTGCCAAGCGACAGCCTCGAAATCTAAATGATTTACAGATGATCTGCAAAGAGGAGTGGGCCAAAATTCTATCTAACATGTGGGCAAACCTCATCATCAACTACAAAAAATGTCTGACTGCTGTGATTGCCAACAAGGGTTTTGCCACCAAGTATTAAGTCTTGTTTGTCAAAGGGATCAAATACTTATTTCTCTGTGCGCAATGCAAATAAATATATATAATTGTGACAATGTGATTTTCTGTTTTTTTTTATTTTTATATAATCTATCTCTCACTGGCAAAATTAACCTAGCCTAAAAATTCTAGACTGTTCATGTCTTTGACAGTGGGCAAACTTACAAAATCAGCAAGGGATCAAATACTTATTTCCTTCACTGTATGTGCGTTTTTCCTTTTAGATGTTCTCCGTGGTTCTTCAAAGAACCTGGTCCTAGCCAATTTGGTTAGAAAAGCAATTTGGATCAAACCCTGGAAAGGAGACATAGAGCAATATTGTTTCCTTGCCCTTCGAGCCAGAAAGATTATTTGGAACTGCACTTGACGACATCATCATCGCTAACAAGGATAATAAGGTGCTAGTGTTTCCTAGTCTTCCTAGAAATCAGAAATTTCAAAAGGCTCTAGATTTTCTTCAGGGTTTTGGGGTATATACAAGGATGTTTCCTGTCCCCAAACCTGGTGGGGCTCGACGCCTAATCATAGATTTCCGTTACCTGAATTGTCACCTAAAGTAGACAATGTTCAGAATAGAGACACTAGGATCTTGCACAGCGTTCCTGAAACCAGAAGTTTTGTGATTTAACAGATGCATATCTTCAGATACCAATCAGAGAGGAAGACAAAACATTCCTAAGAATATTAGATATTGTACATCAGGGAGAAATTCTTCACCTGCAGTTCAGGGCCAAGCCTTTTGATCTATCTTCGGCTCCCAAAGTCTTCACGAAGGTGGCTATAGCTGCAGTTGCTGCCCTTGGCTCCAGGGGAGCCAGGTTATTCTGTATCTGGACGACTGGTTAGTCATCGCATCGTCCAGAGATCCTACTGTCTCACCTCCACCCTACTATGGAGCTCCTGAACGATCTGGGTCTCCTAATCAATCAAAGAAATCCGACCAAATTTCAGGTACCAGGAAGGGTTTTCTGGAGTTTGTCATAAAATGACGTAAGTCAGACACTTTTCCTTCCATCAGACAAGATGGCCAAAATCAAAGAGGTAATTAATTACTCACCTGATCAGAGCGCCTATGAGAGTGCTACGGCATTTCTCAGCATCTATTGAGGCCGTGCCTTGGGCAAGGGCTCACATGTGGTAACTCCAGCAAGAGATCCTATCAGTTTGGGCTCACAACCCTCTCAACCTCCAGAAAAGGCTCCAGATAAGTTCCTATATTCAAGATACTCTTCAATGGTGGTTGATAGACAAAAATCTTGCCATAGAGAGATGCTTTATAATGTTGGACCAAGTTGTCCTCACTACGGATGCCTCGAGTGGGGGCTCGTGGACTCATTACAAGAACAGATGACTCTTCCAACCTGAAGAACATTTAATTGGCTCTTCATCATTTCTGAAAGAGAAATGCCCCTACACAAAGCTCTATTGTTAGAGAGGTCTGTTCCTGGACAGACTACAACTGACGGCCTGGTATCTGAAGAATCCTATCTAAAATAGAAAGGTCTTTCAGAAACAGTTCTTTATCTTTCTTGTAGCCAGAAAACTTTTCATTAATTCGCTCTATTCAAGAATCTGGAAGGAGTTTTCTTCTTGGCTACAGCATTCTTCCTGCCTCTAAGACAACACCTTGAAAGTCCATATGACTGCCATGAATTCCTTCACTGACGGGAAGTTTTCATTACCAGCATCTAATTGCAAGATTCTTTAAAGCTCTGAGAAATCTTAGACCTAGTATCAGACATCCAGTGGCTACCAAAGACTTGTGTCTAGTATTAAATAGATTAACCCTGTCCCTCTTTGAACTGCTGGAAGACGTAGAGAACAAGTGGCTCTCGTTTTTAAAGTATTTTTTCTGGTCGCAATTACATCAGCAAAAAGAGTGGAAGAGCTACAAGCTTTATCTCCCTACCCTCTTTTTTTTCTGAAGATGGTGCCTGACAGTGTTCTTCTTAGGACAGTACCCTCCTTTGTCCCCAAAGTGGCTTCAACAGAAAATATCAACAAAAGCCTTCCTGCCGGTGTTCTTCCCTCATCCAGCTAACGAATAAGAGGAAGCCCTTCATCAACTAGATTTAAAAGGGCTGTAAATTGTTACCTGTCCAGAACATTTTCGACATCCAGGAAGGGTTGTGTTACATCTAGAGAATCTCTTGCAAGATGCATAAGAATGACTGTCACATAAGCATATAAGTTGGAAGATATGCCTCCTCGTTGTCTTTAAGAGCCCACTCTACTAGATCAAAATTCACTTTTGGGGCAGGTAATACGCAAGTTCTTCTTCAGGATAACTGTAACGCAGCCACCTGGTTATTATCCTCTACAGTTGCGAAGTGTTACAGGCTTGATGTCTCAGCATCCAGGGGTTCAGCCTTCGGCACGGAAGTTCTCGAGTCAGTGTTTAAAGAGGCTCTGTCACCAGATTATAAGTGCCCTATCTCCTACATAATGTGATCGGCGCTGTAATGTAGATATCAACAGTGGTTTTTATTTTGAAAAACGATCATTTTTGAGCAAGTTATGAGCTAGTTTAGATTTATGCTAATGAGTTTCTCAATGGCCAAATGGGCGTGTTTTTACTTTTTACCAACTGGGTGTTGTACAGAGGATTGTATGACGCTGACCAATCAGTGACTAATCATTGTCCTACTCTTCTCATTGTTCCAGCCCAGCATGATCCACAGCACAGTGTGATTGTGCAGTGAAAGAAGTAAACATGCCCAGTTGCTAAAAACACAATACACGCCCAGTTGGAAATAAGAGAAAACACGCCCAGTTGTCCATTAGAAAGGCTCATTTGCATAAATATAAAATTGCTCATAACTTAGCCAAAAATGATCGTTTTTCAAAAAAAAAAAAAAAAACGTTACTGTTATCTACATTGCAGCGCCGATCACATGCAATAGGAGATAGGGATTTGATAATCTGGTGACAGAGCCTCTTTAAGAGTTAAACCCTCCCTTAGGTTCTACTATTCAGATCCCTGTTGTGCTGCCGTAGGACAAAGAGGAAAGTAAAAATGTTCTTTCCTTGTCATTTTCATTTCCCCGAGTCCAAGGCAGCACAGATAACCCTCCCAATAAACGTTCACATTTGTACATTGAATTCGGACTATTTTATTAACATGTAGTGCTGGGCGTGCCTGTCTCTTATACTTCCTGTGAATGCAATCAATGAGCGAAATGGCTGTTTTTTTAGTTTGTTTTTGCTAGGTGGGCGGACCTGATATGGGGATTGAGGAACAAAATATTCCCTGTTGTGCTGCCTTAGACTCGAGAAAATGAAAATGACAAGGTAAGAACATTTTTACTATAATACTGCCTCCCTATGTACAAGAACATAACTACTATAATACTGCCCCCTATATACAAGAATATAATAACTATAATACTTCCCCCTATATACAAGAATATAACTAGAAAAAAAATGTATTACAAGTTCGCTCAACGCGTTTCCACTGCATTAGTTCATATAATGAATTGATTCCACGTCCAAATGTTGCAGGTGCTTGAAAATACTACCAAAGAATCCTGAGTCGATAGCAGGTATTCAAGGCCATAGAAGTGGACAAAAAATGGTGAAGAATATAACTACTATATTACTGCCCCCTATATACAAGAATATAACTACTATAATACTGCCCCTACGTACAAGAATATAACTACTATAATACTGCTCCTATATACAAGACTATAACTACTATAATACTGCCCCCTATGTACAAGAATATAATTACTTTAATACTGCCCCTATATACAAGAATATAACTACTATAATTCTGCCCCTATATACAAGAATATAACTACTATAATACTGCCCCCCTATATACAAGAATATAACTACTATAATACTGCTCCTGTAAAGGATTTGCCAGGCACAGCTTCTTTACCAACGCCCATAGGTAATCAGTCTGCACCTGCTTCTAGGTCTGTGAGACTGACTCCATCTTCCACCACTCAGGATGGCAGGCTTAGGAGTGGGAGAGCCTATCACAGCCTGGCCAGACGGAGCTAGCTCCCGCCCTCTGTCTATTTATACCTGCCTTTCCTGTTCCTCCTTGCTTGTGATTCTTCTCTGTTGGTTTCCTGGCCCTGCTGCAGCTTCTTGTACTATTTGTCCCTGCTTTGTATTGACCCTGGCTTGCTGACTACTCTCCTGCTCTGCGTTTGGTACCTCGTTCTCTCCTGGTTTGACTCGGCTTGTTCACTACTCTCCTGCTCTGCGTTTGGCACCTCGTACTCTCCTGGTTTGACTCGGCTCGTTTACTATTGTTGCTCACAGTGTTGCCATGGGCAACTGCCCCGTTTCCCTTAGGTTCTGTGTTCCCTTGTCTGTTTGTCTGTCGTGCACTTATTGAGTGTAGGGACCGTCGCCGAGTTGTACCCCGTCGCCTAGGGCGGGTAGTTGCAAGTAGGCAGGGACTGAGTGGCGGGTAGATTAGGGCTCACTTGTCTGTTTCCCTACCCCCATCATTACATATTCACAAGCCAATATACCTAGTCTACCCTGGTCCCTGACACTACTATGGACCCCCTTGAGACCCTGGCTCCCTACAGGTCCTCTCCCTACAGGTCCAGGCCCTGGCTCAGAGGGTCAACCAGCCTGATGCTACCATGGTAGTGTCCCTCACCTCACCTCTTGAACCCCACCTCAAGTTGCCTGACCGGTTCTCAGGGGACCGGAAGACTTTTCTCTCCTTTCGGGAGAGTTGTAGGCTCTATTTTCGCTTAAAGCCCCACTCCTCAGGTTCTGAGAGCCAGCGGGTGGGTATAATTATGTCCCGGCTCCTGGAGTGGCCCCAAGAATGGGCCTTCTCCTTGGCTCCTGATGCCCCTGAACTTTCCTCCGTTGATCTTTTCTTTTCTGCTCTCTGACTCATTTATGACGAGACTGACAAGACTGCCTTTGCCGAGAGTCAGCTGGTGACCTTACGTCAGGGTAAGAGACCTGTTGAGGAGTATTGTTCTGACTTTAGGAAGTGGTGCGTAGCTTCTCGGTGGAATGACCCTGCCTTAAGGTGCCAGTTTAGGTTGGGCCTGTCGAACGCCCTGAAAGACCTGCTAGTTAGCTACCCCTCTTCTGACTCCCTAGACCAGGTTATGGCTTTAGCGGTACGACTTGACCGACGTCTCAGGGAATGACGACTTGAACGTCTTGGTCTTTTCTCCTCTGACTCCCCCATGATGCCTCCCGAGGTTCCGTTGCTTCGTTCTTCCACGGAAGACTCGGTGGTACCTATGCAACTCGGGGCCTCCGTGTCCCCCCAACAACGTAGAGCGTTCCGCAGGAAGAATGGTCTCTGCTTCTACTGTGGGGATGACAAGCATCAAGTGAACAACTGTCCTGGGCGTAAGAATAAGCAGCCGGAGGAACTTCCGCGCCTAAGTGATCATCGGGGAGGTCACTTGGGCGCACAGGTATTTCCCGTAAATATGAAACGTAATAAAATCTTGCTTCCCTTTCAGGTCTCTTTTGGTGGTAGGTCTGCTACCGGCAGTTCCTTCGTGGATTCAGGGTCTTCTGCTAATATCATGTCTGTGGAATTTGCTATGTCTCTAGCTATGCCTTTGATTGATTTGCCTAAACCTGTCCCGGTAGTGGGTATCGACTCCACTCCTCTTGCTAATGGTTATTTTACACAGCATACCCCTGTTTTTGAACTCCTTGTTGGCTCCATGCATTTGCAGCAGTGCTCTGTACTGTTAATGCAGGGATTATCGTCCGATTTGGTTTTAGGCCTTCCCTGGTTGCAGTTGCATAATTCCACGTTTGACTGGAATACTGGGGATCTTACCAAATGGGGTAATGAATGCTTGATGTCATGTTTTTCTGTTAATTCTATTTCTCCCCCTGAGGAGGTGAACACGCTACCTGAGTTTGTTCAGGACTTCGCTGATGTTTTCTCTAAGGAGGCCTCCGAAGTGTTACCCCCTCATAGAGAATACGATTGCGCTATCGATTTGGTACCAGGAGCTAAGCTCCCTAAGGGTAGGATATTTAATCTCTCTTGTCCCGAATGTGAAGCCATGAGAGAGTATATCCAGGAATGTCTGGCCAAGGGTTACATTCGCCCCTCTACTTCTCCGGTAGGTGCTGGCTTCTTCTTTGTTGGGAAGAAGGATGGTGGCCTTAGGCCATGCATTGACTACCGAAACTTGAATAAGGTCACTGTGAGGAACCAGTATCCCCTTCCTTTGATTCCTGATCTCTTTAATCAGGTTCAGGGGGCCCAATGGTTCTCTAAGTTTGATCTACGGGGGGCTTATAACCTTATCCGCATCAAAGAGGGGGATGAGTGGAAGACTGCGTTTAACACGCCCGAAGGTCATTTCGAATACCTCGTCATGCCCTTTGGGTTGCGTAATGCTCCCGCGGTCTTCCAGAATTTCATAAATGAGATTTTAAGAGACTACCGGGGGGTATTTCTTGTAGTGTACATTGATGACATACTTGTGTTTTCCAAGGACTGGTCCTCCCACATTGAGCATGTCAGGAAGGTGCTCCAGGTCCTTTGGGAAAACAAACTGTTTGCGAAGACCGAAAAATGTGTGTTTGGGGTGCAGGAGATACCATTTTTGGGTCAAATCCTCACTCCTCATGAATTCCGCATGGTCCCCGCCAAGGTCCAGGCTGTGGCGGAATGGGTCCAACCTGCCTCCCTGAAGGCGTTACAGTGCTTCTTGGGGTTCGCTAATTATTACAGGAGATTTATTGCTAACTTCTCGGTCATCGCTAAGCCTCTTACGGATCTCACTCGCAAAGGTGCTGATCTCCTCCACTGGCCTCCTGAGGCTGTCCAGGCTTTTGAGGTCCTTAAGAAGTGCTTTATCTCGGCCCCGGTGCTGGTTCAGCCCAACCAAATGGAGCCGTTTATCATGGAGGTTGACGCGTCCGAGGTGGGAGTGGGGGCTGTCTTGTCCCAGGGTACCAGGTCCCTCACCCATCTCCGTCCCTGTGCCTACTTCTCCAGGAAGTTTTCGCCCACTGAGAGTAACTATGATATTGGCAACCGCGAACTCTTAGCCATTAAATGGGCATTTGAAGAGTGGCGCCACTTCCTGGAGGGGCTAGGCACCAGGTAACGGTCCTTACCGACCACAAGAATCTGGTTTTCCTAGAATCTGCCCGGAGGCTAAACCCGAGACAAGCTCGATGGGCGTTATTTTTTACCAGATTCAACTTTTTGGTTACCTATAGGGCTGGGTCTAAAAATATTAATGCTGATGCACTGTCGCGTAGCTTCATGGCCAGCCCTCCTTCGGAGGAAGATCCTGCTTGTATTTTGCCTCCAAGTATAATCATTTCCTCTATTGATTCTGATTTAGTCTCTGAGGTTGCGGCTGATCAAGGTTCAGCTCCCGGGAACCTTCCTGAGAACAAGCTGTTTGTTCCCCTGCAATTCCGGCTAAGGGTACTTAGGGAAAATCATGACTCCGCACTATCTGGTCATCCAGGCATCCTGGGTACCAAGCACCTCATTGCCAGAAACTATTGGTGGCCTGGGTTGCCTAAAGACGTTAAGGCCTACGTCGCCGCTTGTGAAGTTTGTGCTAGGTCCAAGACTCCCAGGTCCCGACCAGCGGGCTTACTATGTTCTTTGCCCATTCCCTAGAGACCTTGGACCCATATCTCCATGGATTTTATCACCGATTTGCCTCCATCTCAAGGCAAGTCGGTGGTGTGGGTTGTAGTAGACCGTTTCAGTAAGATGTGCCACTTTGTGCCCCTCAAGAAACTACCCAATGCTAAGAAGTTAGCTACCTTGTTTGTCAAACACATCCTGCGTCTCCATGGGGTCCCTGTCCATATTGTTTCTGACAGAGGGGTACAATTTGTTTCATTGTTTTGGAGAGCCTTCTGTAAAAAGTTGGAGATTGATCTGTCCTTCTCCTCTGCCTTCCATCCTGAAACTAATGGCCAAACTGAGAGGACTAATCAGTCTCTAGAACAATATTTAAGGTGTTTTATCTCTGACTGTCAATATGATTGGGTCTCATTCATTCCCCTCGCCGAATTTTCCCTTAATAACCGGGTCAGTAACTCGTCAGGGGTCTCCCCCTTTTTCTGTAATTTTGGGTTTAATCCGCGGTTTTCCTCCGTTTCACCTGGTAGTTCCAACAATCCCGAGGTAGAAGTCGTTCATCGGGAACTGTGCACAGTCTGGGCCCAGGTTCAGAAGAACCTAGAGGCGTCCCAGAGCATACAAAAAACTCAGGCAGATAGAAGACGTTCTGCTAACCCCTTGTTTATGGTCGGGGATCTGGTGTGGCTATCGTCTAAGAACTTGCGCCTTAAAATCCCGTCCAAGAAGTTTGCTCCTCGGTTTATAGGGCCGTACAAGGTCATTGAAGTCCTCAATCCTGTCTCCTTCCGACTGGAGTTGCCCCCATCTTTTCGAGTACACGACGTGTTTCATGCCTCCCTCCTTAAACGCTGCTCCCCGTCCTTGGCTCCCTCGAGGAAACCTCCGGTCCCTGTTCTCACCCCTGAGGGGGTAGAATTCGAGGTGGCCAAGATTGTGGACAGCAGGATGGTCCAAGGCTCCCTCCAGTACCTGGTCCATTGGAGAGGATACGGGCCTTAGGAGAGGACGTCGGTACCCGCCCGGGATGTTCACGCTGGGATATTGGTCAAGAGGTTCCACCTTCGTTTCCCCAATAAACCAGGTCCACTTAGAAAGGGTCCGGTGGCCCCTCATAAAAGGGGGGGGGGGGTACTGTAAAGGATCTGCCAGGCACAGCTTCTTTATCAACGCCCATAGGTAATCAGTCTGCACCTGCTTCTAGGTCTGTGAGACTGACTCCATCTTCCACCACTAAGGATGGCAGGCTTAGGAGTGGTAGAGCCTATCGCAGCCTGGCCAGACGGAGCTAGCTCCCGCCCTCTGTCTATTTATACCTGCCTTTCCTGTTCCTCCTTGCTTGTGAATCTTCTCTGTTGGTTTCCTGGCCCTGCTGCAGCTTCTTGTACTATTTGTCCCTGCTTCGTATTGACCCTGGCTTGCTGACTACTCTCCTGCTCTGCGTTTGGTACCTCGTGCTCTCCTGATTTGACTCGGCTTGTTCACTACTCTCCTGCTCTGCGTTTGGCACCTCGTACTCTCCTGGTTTGACACGGCCCGTTTACTACTCTTGTTGCTCACGGTGTTGCTGTGGGCAACTGCCCCGTTTCCCTTTGGTTCTGTGTTCCCTTGTCTGTTTGTCTGTCGTGCACTTATTGAGTGTAGGGACCGTCGCCCAGTTGTACCCCGTCGCCTAGGGCGGGTCGTTGCAAGTAGGCAGGGACTGAGTGGCGGCTAGATTAGGGCTCACTTGTCTGTTTCCCTACCCTTATCATTACAGCTCCTATATACAAGAATATAACTATTATAATACTGCCCCCTATATACAAGAATATAACTACTATAATACTGCCCCTATGTACATGAATATAACTACTATAATACTTCCCCCTATATACAAGAATATAACTACTATAATACTGCTCCTATGTACAAGAATATAACTACTATAATACTGCTCCTATATACAAGATTATAACTACTATAAGGCTGGGTTCACACGACCATGTTACGTCCGTAATGTACGGAACGTATTTCGGCCGGAAGACCCGGACCGAACACACTGCAGGGAGCCGGGCTCCTAGCATCATAGTGATGTACGATGCTAGGAGTCCCTGCCTCGCTGCAGGACAACTGTCCCGTACTGTAATCATGATTACAGTACGGGACAGTAGTTCCACGCAGAGGCAGGGACTCCTAGCATCGTACATCACTATGATGCTAGGAGCCCGGCTCCCTGCAGTGTGTTCGGTCCGGGTCTTCCGGCCGAAATACGTTCCGTACATTACGGACGTAACATGGTCGTGTGAACCCAGCCTAATACTGACCCATTTATACAAGAATATAACTACTATAATACTGCCCCCTATATACAAGAATATAACTACTATAACACTGCCTCCTATGTACAAGAATATAACTACTATAATGCTGCCCCCTATATACAAGAATATAACTACTATAATACTGCCCCCTATGTACAAGAATATAACTGCTATAATACTACCCCCTATGTACAAGAATATAACTACTATAATACTGCTCCTATGTACAAAAATATAACTACTATAATACTGCCCCAATATACAAGAATATAACTACTATAATACTGCTCCCTATATGCAAGAATATAACTACTATAATACTGCCCCCTATGTACAAGAATATAGCTACTATAATACTGCCCCCTGTATATAAGAATATAACTACTATAATACTGCCCCTTGTGGAGAATTGTTCTTTAAATGAAATGTATGAGATTAAGAAAATAATAATGGGGCTGAACTGTAATATCAGACACTGCCCATGAACAAAAAAGGTGCTGATCTAATCTCCTACAACTCCTTTAACTGCAAGGGATGAAGCAAATAGAGCGCACATTTGGAGGAAGATCTGAATATTTTTAAATTCCTAATCTTATGTAATAACATCACATTCTCTATTTCACAGTTACCTCATACGTCCGGATCCACTTACTCTTGCGCCTAACAATGCCCGGAAACCCAGCGTCACACGTTCTGAAGGCCCAATATTTGATACAAAGGACAGCACTCATCTATAATACCTCATCATCTTGACTGCTGAAGAGACCAAGACCTTGAATGGAAGATCTTAAAATAATATGTAGATACCTCAAGGGAGCTGAAGATTTTGTGTCCATCTGGACTGCATCGCCACATCCGTCACATCTCACCAAATCGCGGGAATTAGTGCAGAAGGCTTCTTGCTTATTCTAGTTTGTGGCTTGCTTCAGCTTCTTCTAGACCATTCTTTTACAAAAGGGTATAGAAGGACAATCAGGAGTAGTATGGAGTGGAAGGAGATCTGAGTTGAAAGGTCCTATGTTGTGACCATCAAGTTTTCAGACAAGCCAAGTAATTTATTCAGTATGCTCAGGTGTAAAGTTGCCCAGCCAAAGGAATCCTGGGGTTTTTATTTTTAAGAGTGTAATATGTGATAAAATATGGGGGGTTCTGGTCTATGTTATACTTGAAGGCTCAGTTCTACAGCCTTGAGATGTTCAATCTGCATGGAAATTATTGTTACTGTGAGTTTCCCTGCGAGCTGAGTTCTCTTTCCCATAATATAAAAATATATGTGTAAGCTTTTAAAAGCTATCTCCATTTGCTATAGAATGTCACCCTCCCCCTTTACAACCTTCCGATACCTCTGTATAGTTCCTGCACTTTCCCCCCTTGTCTTTACTGTTTTATATCATGAGGCTGCATGATTTCCGGTGCAATATTCTCATGCTTCCTGTTTCAGGAGAGGGAGGAGCTTAAAACAAGTCTAGTTATCAAAGAGAGGCAGTGTATTGTATAGCAGATAGAACTTCCTGTGGTAGTCACACACACACACACACACACACACACACACACACACACACACACACACACACACACACACACACACACACAAGAATGTATCAATTCCTTATGCTTCCCAAAATGAATACAAAATTTGATTGAACAGGAGAAAAATATATAGTGTTGGATGAAAACACTCTGCCCCCTGTTATGATGGATTCGACGGCTAGTGATCTGTGTCAGAGATGGTGGAGCTATCCTTCAATTATAGTATTTGAGGTGCATGAAAGTGAGATATTTCTTCATGAAAAACTAGATATACAGTATGACTAAATCATCCCATGGGTCGAGATTGTAAACTAGTGAAGACCTGTGGAGTGTGACGTCACCTGTGGTAGTTTTTAGATAATTAACATGTGACTGTGCTGTCACTTGTTAAAGGGATTCTCCGCTTCGGACAATCCCTGCTTATTAGAAGCGTCCCTTGACAATAAGCAGATCACAAAGTGTCACCTTGCTGGGACCTCCAGCGATCAGCTTTTCTGTGTGCGGAAATCGTGCAGTAAGGGTTCAATTTCCCTGCAGCACCCCTACAGGTGATATTAAGCATTACACAGTGCTTATTCATATCAATTGGTTGTCTGTGTAATGCAGGACAGGACAGGTCCTTCCAAGAGAGACATCCTTTGTAACCGCTCTCCACTCTGGCCAAGAGTTGAGGATCATGAAGAGACGACCCCCTTTTTAAACCAGACCACCTCTCTAACTACCATAATATCATCAGTAGGTGCTTTGCTAGCTTGAGAAGGTTATCAAGGCCATAAATTAAAGGAAATCTCCACTTTCACACACTGAAGTTGGAGAAGGCAATGCCTTTATACCCCGACCCTAAATATGACATAGTCTATAGGGAATTTAGCCTAAAACAATCCATTCTCTGGTTTGCGTATTTCATTTTGTTTGTAGGGAAGGTCTGTCTTATTATATACAGAATGATATATACATATATTTTTGCATTACTTCTGCAATAAAATAGTCTTATATTTAAATGGAGTTTAAGGTATAGGGAACAGGAACCGATAATGGGAATTTTTAAGGAGCAATAGCTTCAGGTTAACTGGGATTTTGGACTGGGGTTTCTTGGGCCCACCAGAGGAAATTATTCTGAGGGCCCATCTTCCTTCTATACAGAACACGAGCATCATAATCTTGTTGTTATCAATGTACATTAATTAATAAGGTTTAATAGGTCATTGTGAATCATCCCCTAAGAAATAGACCCTAGTGGCAAGGGATTGCTTCCAAAGTCATCTCCTAATAGGGTTTTCTTCTGCTGGACCTTTCGTGTTTTATTGTCTCAGAGCCTGGGCCAACTAAAGCATCTTCTTTTACTCTGGTGAGCCACTTCGACCCTGGGTGAAACGGTTGTCCCTGTGTATAAGTATTTAGACAAATGAGCTCATTACTGTACGTTGTTTATGATCACATGATGCAGCGTTAACTCTAAAAGGTTTTCATTTGGGCATTCGGGAAAAAAAGAAAAATAATTGTTTGTCTACGTTCAGCTTTAGTGGTGCCAATTGTTGATTTGTCTCTTTGTCCCCATGTAAATCTACTGGACTGCGTCACTTGTCTTGGTGCCATGTGTTTTGTTGAAGCATTGCCAGTCAATCTGTACGTTCTGTCACCAAGTTGCCAAGTGCTGAATCTGAATGTCTAATCTAGTGATTTTGCACTCTGTTTCATTTACAGCCCTAGAGTTATCATGCCATACTTCATAGGTCGAAAAACTAGGTCTACTAAAAAATTTAGATCAGAGATCCCCAACCTTCTATGATATCCACCAAGTTGTTCAAGTGAGTACATTGCAAGGTATTGTTGGATGATAGGTCTTATGGCTCCGTGCCTTAGTGGCCAAATTTGCTTTATACTGAACAGCTTGAACTCAGAGAAAGGTCAGATCTTACAAGTAACTGTAGTGTGGTTCTTCCACGAATAATGGACAAAGTTGTGGTATGGTGCCATGTCAAAGCAAGTTTGCCTTGAAAAACTCCCCCTAAAGTGTCAAGAAGACAGGTACCATCTCCAACTTATTAGAAAGAGCACTTCCAATATAAGAATGGTGACGTGTCCACTCTCTATTCTACCGAACTGGTAGGAAGGGCATTGGTCCCATCCTCTGTGCTTTTAGGTGGCAAGAACCTGTAGGTCCAAGACCCATTTCCAGGGGAATTGCATTGTTAACAAGCAAGGGGTTGTGGAATTGGCCCAAGGGTCATGGGATGGGCGTTTAGGGAGAAACAAACACTAAGCCTTTCTGTCCTAGGTGGAAAACATAGCATCATAGTGTGGGGCCCAGTTTCATCTTTGCTACGGAGGCTCACAGACGGTAAAGGTATCTATATATGGTAAGCTGGCACTTTTGTTTACTTCGATTTCTAGTATCTGTATGATAAAAAGAGGCTTTTACTAGTTAATATTGCTCAACATCTTCCCTGCGGCAAACAGTGTAAGGGAGGCAAGGTTGGCTAAGAACACGAATATGGGCCAGGAGGCGCTGGTTGGGGATCACTGATCTATATAGTCCTAGAGATGGCTGCAATTCTAGGGTGTTCAATAAATTTCAAAGTAAAGGGATAAATATCCCAGTCTTTAACACTGTGAAAAAGAACTGTAAAATAAAGCCTAATGGATACAACCTGTGTCTCCTCTTCATTTATCACAGGCTCCTATTTACCTGAGATTTGTTGGGGTGCTCTTATTCACTTGGTCAGGGATCCTGTTACAGAAAATGTTTATATTTCTATTGTTCAGTGGTTTTCAAGGGCAGACTATTTGGCTGCTATGTGGTTCTTGGAAAGAGGAGCGGGGCCAAGTCGTGGTTGGTTTCATCCCCTATGCTATGGGGAGCCGAGAACCTGTGCAGGACTCCCCTCTCCAGAGAAATTGCATTGTTCGCAAACAAGGGGATGAGAAATAGGCCCTTTGGTCCTGGGGGGCAAAACCCAGCACCATAAAGAGGGGCCCATTTTTTGTTTCAAATATGTTTTTATTCGTTTTGTCTCTCTACAACTCTACAACAACGTACTCAATAAAGGTACAATCATCAATAGCAAAAACTGCAATACAATAGCATATTTGAGTGAACATACATTAACAAGAACACATTAAACCATTACAGAATAAACTGCAGAGAAATATCTCTAATCAGCAAATCACGAAGCCAGTACATGCCTACCTCTAAGGAATTTCTGTAATAAGTAAATGACACACCTGAATGCAAGGTGAGCTAAATTCCCCATCATATATCACTAGACAGTCTAAAAGGAATGGACTAATTGGTGACATGCAGAGTAGAGGAAGAAGTTGTAGAATTGATAGTCCACTTGAGTACAACTATGAAGAAAGTCTACCATATTGTTGTGGATCTTGAAGAAAGGCATGCCAGGCAGACCAAATCCGGTTATATTTCCCTATGTTTCTCTGAGCTACGTGACACAACTCCGCCAGTCTAGAGATCTGGGTAATTTTATTCAACCATTGAGAGATTGAAGGAGTATCCTCCTTCCTCCAGTAAAGTGGAATCATAGCTTTAGCAGTTGAAAGCATATCACAGCACCCTATTAAACGAATTCGGAAGAATCGGGTGGCAATTTAAAAACACAAGTTTCATGTGTAACCGAGGAGCTTGTGGACAAATGGATAACAATATGTCCTCTACTTTAGCCCAGAAAGGTTTAATAAGGTGACCCACCAAAGATGACTGTATGTGATAAACAGCTCCAACAAGTCTGGGGGATACTGCTGTTGTATATGTAAAGGAGAGCCGGGGTTTTATACCACCTACTCATCAATTTGTACGTCGTCTCTTGTATAGCGACACACCTAGAGGGACCAAAGCAATTTTTAAATATATGAGATATGTCAGTAGGACTAAATGTAATATCTAACTCTTTTTCCCAGGGCCGAATATAAGACAACTGAGGAAGGAGTGCATTCAGGATGAGATTTTTATATATTTTAGAGGTAAGTTTAGGAACAGGTTGCGTCACAGACCTCAATCGTTCAAACCAGGTGAGATCTCATAGGAAAGAGCCCTGTTTCGAAAGATTCCTAAAGTTTAATAGCAATTGAGAATAATGTAAGTGATTAATAGGAGAGTTAGGAAATGTGAGTCTAAATAATTCAAACGGAGGAAAAGTTCCATCTAGCATTATGTTACCAATCACTTTCCCCTTTAAAGAGTTTTGTAGGGCCTCGTGCACACTTCTATCACAGTTTTCACGGCCATTTTTGACGGATCCGTGTGCCCGTTTTAGCGGCCGTGTGATTTCCGTGTGCACTCCGTGTTTCCGAGCGCCGAGCATGGTACTGTCCAGGGTGCTGAAACAGCATGGTTCTTCAGCACTAGTCACTGTACAGGGTGCTGAAAGAGTTAATGGGCTGCACTGATCGACGGTAACTCTTTCAGCATCCTGGACAGTGACTAGTGCAGAAGAACCATGCTGTTTCAGCACCCTGGACAGTACCATGCTCGGCGCTTGGAAAATACAATTTTAATGAAATAAAAAAATAAGTTCATACTTACTTTCCTCCTGTCCGGCCTCCAGGGATGACGTTTCATCCCATGTCACCGCTGCAGCTAATCACAGGCTGTAGTGGCGGTCACGCAAGTCTGGATGACGTCCGAAGGCCGGCCTCCAGGAATGACACTTCATCCCACGTGACTGCCTCTGCAGCCAATCACAAGCTGCCACGTCATATAGGAAGGTCGGACTGGAGGAAGAAGAGGGACTCGTCACCAAGACAACGACCGGGTACGTATGAACTGCTTTTTATTTTATTTTTAATCAGCAGCCTCTTCTCTCTATCAGTGATTGATAGAGACAAGTGGCTGCCGATTAGTGTAATATATCTGTAATGTACTTCTGCCCGCCCGGCCGTTGCTAGGCAACGGCTCCGTCACACACGGACGGCACACGGATGCCTTCCGTGTGCCTTCAGTTTTATTAACGGCCCCATTGATTTGCATGGGCCTCACGGTCACAGAATATCGGACCAAAGTAGGACATGCAACGGGACCGTCAAAAAAACTGAAATTTGCATGGCCCCATTGAAATGAATAGGTCAGGTTGCTAGCCGTCAGAAAAACGGCTAGCAACCTGAAGGAAAAGACTGAAGTGGGCATGAGGCCTAAGGAGGACCATCATTTCAGGTCTGGGTCTTCCATATCCAATAAATCGCCCACCCTCATCAATGGAGAAAGCGAAGGACTTATTGCCATTGTGGCATGTAACATTTTCCATACACATATGGTCGCTTTTGTCAATAGATTGACTCTAGGTACAGTGCCCCCTAAATAATCAGAACCAATGAGTGCTTGCGTCAAGGAAGATTCACAAATTTCCTCCTCTACCTGTACATACATTTTAGGTTGATACTGATTATGCCAATCAATAACTCTACCCAACTGAATCGCTTGATAATACACCTGTAAGTCTGTGAAATTAATTCTTCCCAGATGCTTCGGACGAGTCAAGGTATTTAAGGATAAACGATGACCCTTCCCATTCCACATATAATTCAATAGAAGCCTATGAAGTTTGCGGAAACTGAGATACAGTCTGGGCTGCAAGTATCATCTGAGGAGGACATGTGATATTAAGCGCATTAGATTTAACTGGGTTAATTTTAAAGTTTGATAGGTCATGAAAATGGTCAAATATCTCTGATAAGATAGGGAAAGATCTATCAGGATTTGATGTTATGATGAGGAGATCATCCGCGAAGGCAGCTGTACAATGAGTGTGATTCTTTATCTATAAGCCCTTTATAAGTTTATACTGCATAATATGTTGGATTAGTGTCTCGAGAGTGAGTACAAACAATAGGGGGGACAGGGGGCACCCCTGTCTAGTGCCATTGGAAATAGTAAAATAGGGCGATAGAGTGCCATTAACCCGTATTTGCGCAGACGGACAGGTGTATAAAGCCATAATTTGCGTGATGGCTGTTATTGGTAACCCACATTTTTGTAGAGCCAACTTCATAAATAACCAATCCACTCGGTCAAATGCCTTTTCTGCATCTGTGGATAGCAAGGCCTTTGGTAGATGTGTTTTCTTAGCATAGTGTATCAAATGAAGAATTCTCAGGGTATTATCTTTGCCTTCCCTACGGGAAACAAATCCTACTTGCTCTGGATGAATTAAGTCCGGCAATAAAGGCTTAAGTCTATTGGCTAATAATTTAACATAAAGCTTAATGTCTACATTTAACAGAGAGATTGGTCTATAGCTGCTACATTCAGCGGTAGAGGGGCCCATTTTTTATCTCTATGAGGTTCCTAGCTGGACAATGGTGGAGCCAGTATAGAAGAACAGAGGCGACTATTGGAAGGAATTTAAGAATAACATAGTTTATTTTCTGTTCTTAATTAAAGATGCAAGCGAAATTCAGACACATTAAATTAAAGTTGGCTAAACTCTAAAGCTTTATGGCCAGGTTAAAGAGGTATTCCCACGAAGGACATTTATTACCTATCCACCAGATTGGTGAAAAGTGTTTGATCGCCGGGGGCCCCATCACTCGGACCCCGGTTGATCTCTAGAACGGGGATTCCGATCCCCATTCCTTCTCAATGCACGATCGCACGTGTGCGCTGCCTCTCCATTCATAGTCTATGGGAATGGTGCAAATAGCTGAGCACTGCACTGCGCGACCACCACTCCATTCAAAATCCTCTTCACTGCGATCGTGCAGTGAGGACAAACTGAGTCAGTACCCTTCGTTCTAGAGATCGTGGGGTCCAATGGTTAGGTGATAAATGATCTTCGTGGGAAACCCCTTTAAGAGTTAGGGTATGTTCACACGCAGTAGCAAAATACGTCTGAAATTACGGAGCTGTTTTCACCTGAAAACAGCTCCTGATTTTCAGACGTTTTTGTAGCAACTCGCGTTTTTCGCTGTGTATTTTAGTGACGTTATTGGAGCTGTTTTTCAATGGAGTCAATGAAAAACAGCTCCAAAAACGACCCAAGAAGTGACATGCACTTCTTTGACGCGGGCATCTTTTTACGCGCCGTCTTTTGACAGCAACGCGTAAAATTACACCTCGTCTGAACAGAACATCGTAAAACCCATTGCAGGCAATGGACAGATGTTTGTAGGCGTAATGGAGCCCTTTTTTCAGGCGTAATTCGAGGCGTAAAACGCCCGAATTACGTCTGAAAACAGTGCGTGTGAACATACCCTGACAATACAATACATGTGGATGGGGTTTTCAAAACCCTATCCACATGTAGCAGAAAAAATATGCACGGAATTGAGGTCATGCTGTGGATTTTCAAATCCTTTAGTGTATGGGGTAAAATCCGCAGCACAATCCACAGCAAAATCTGCATATAATAACATCTGCTACGTGTGGATGTCCCCTTAGCACCCTGGTTATTTCTAAGTGAGCAGATGTATGAGTTGAGCTCTGCATGTATTTGTAGAAAACTATTTTTCAGAATTACTCAAAATTATGTGAAGATTTATACTGTGCTAAAGAAGTACCTGAGTGGGGGAAGGGAAGTGACAACTGCTCTGTGCACATTTCAGGATCACAAAAGAACTTGTCACTTTTCCAATTCATTTAGCTCTTTTACCTCTGCTAAGCTGTTTTGGAGCTCTATAGTGAGTGATACCACAAATGACAGGTAATTTTATTTTTTACACGCATTAGCACTTGGCGGCTCTGCTCTTTAAGTTTGCATGGTCTATCGATTTGTGGCTGAATTGTTGTTACTCCTAGAAGCTTACACTTCACATTAATAGCATTAATTAAAGGTGCCGGAGAAAATCTCGTAAATCAGAAATTTCGGAAAGTGACTGCTGGCAAAAGTGTAAACCTATGATTGTGCCATGTGTAAAGTTACTGAGCCCTCCAGTACGATCAATACTACTACCATGGTTGTATGATTGATTTTGTGTGGTGTAGCTAAAACACCTAAATGTAATAATTGGGAGGGGCAGGGCCGACCTTAGGATAGATGGCGCCCCGTGCGAAGTTATCTTTCAGGGCCCCACCCCATGATAAAAAATATGCCCCATAAAAAAGTATAATGCCCCCCACAGTATAATGCCCCTTTAGTGCCCCCCATACAGTATAATAATAATATTTAATAATATAATCTATTATAATTCCTTTAAGTACACAGTGTTTTTTCCTCTAATTGTGCCCACACAGTATTATGCCCCCTAAGTGCCACACGCAGTATATTGCCCTTGTGGTGCCCCTACACAGTATAATGTCCGCTTAGTGGCCTCCACACAGTATAATGCCCACTTTCCCTGGGTTCCACACACAGCCCCCCCTGTAGATAGTCCGCCCCCTGTAGATTGTGCCATACAGACTCCCTTTAGACAGTGCCATACATCCACCACCTCCCCCTTGTAGATTGTGCCCCACCTCCCTCATGTAGACAGTGACATACAACCCCCCACCTCCCTCTTGTAGACAGTGCCCCCCCCCAAAAAAAATTTACTCACCTAGGCCCCGATCCCACGACCAGCTGAGCTGCTCCACGACGGGATCCTTGCATAGGCCGGCGTGATCCTGTAGCCTAGTACAGAGTTTCCCAACCTTTTCGGACTCGAGGCACCACTGGAAAAATAAAATCCCCTCAGGGCACTCCTACCAAAAATTGTTTCGAGAAAAAGACAGAGAACGGTTAAAAGCAAGCACTACACAGGGTATGTTCACACAGTGTTTTTTGTAAGGCAACAAAAAACAAAAATCCTCAAAATTCCTTTTCTGTCTCCTATTAATTTCAATTGGAGCTCAGAGGTGAAATTACTTGGAAACCACTTGAAGACAATCAGCCCCCACTCACAGTAAAATCACCATCCGCCCCCCACTCATAGTAAAATAACCATCAGCCCACCACTCACAGTAAAATGACCATCAGCCCCCCACTCACAGTAAAATAACCATCAGCCCGCCACTCTCACTAAAATAACCATCAGCCCGCCACTCACAGTTTCCCCCTGTAGATAGTGGCACACAGCCCATTTGTAGGTAGTGCCACACAGCCCCCTGTAGATAGTGCCACACAGCCCCTTGTAGGTAGTGCCACACCGCTCCCTTGTAGGTAGTGCCACACAGCTCCCTTGTAGGTAGTGCCACACAGCACCCTGTCGGTAGTGTCACAAAGCACCCTGGTAGGTAGTGCCACACAGCCAATTGCAGGTAGTGCCACACATCCCACTTGTAGGTAGTGCCACACAGCCCCCTTGAAAGTAGTGACAAACAGCCCCAATTTAAATAGTGACACACAGCCCTCTTGTAGGTAGTGCCCACACCCCCCCTGTAGGTAGTGGTACACAGCCCCCTTGTAGGTAGTGCCAGACACCCCCTTGTAGGTAGTGCCACACAGCCCCCTTGTAGTTAGCCTCCCCACTTATAGATAATGCCACTGTAGCTCCCTAAAGGAGCGGAATCCCCCTCTGGCCGGGTTTTCCGCTCCTGGACAGAATGCCAGCATTGCCGACGCTGTTACCGGGGATTCCACTCCAGGAGAAGCCCCTGACATCTCTGTCCATTTATGTACAGTGACGTCAAGGGCTTCTCCTGGAGTGGAATCCCTGATGCAGATACTATTGAATGTGGCATCGCTACCGCTGTAGCAGCCACAGCGGCAGCAAGCGGCGCCTGCCGGCCATGGCCGGGGGGGCCCGTCCCTAGGAACTGTATGTGCTCGGTGTTGCCTCAACAGTGGTAGCCACGCCACTGAGAGAAGGAGCGCCCAGGTGGAAAGGCAGCTGTTGAGTCGCCGGGCCCGGGCGCTTTTGAAACAAGCAGAGGAAGAGAGCCAGCGCAGCGCCCCTTTCACCTGCTGGAGTGATGCGCCGTGTGCAATTGCACAGGTCGCGCACCCCTAAGGCCGGCCCTAAGGAGGGGAATCCACATACTTTTGGCCATAGAGTGTATAGCTACTATAACACTGTCTTCTATGTACAAGAATACTACTATAATACTGCCCCCTATATACACGAATATAAACACTATAATACTGCCCCATATATACAAGAATATAACTACAATAATACTGCCCCACTGTACAAGAATATAACTACTATAATACTGCCTCCTATGTACAAGACTATAACTACTATAATACTGCCCCCTATATACAAGAATATAACTACTATAATACTGCCTCCTATGTACAAGAATATAACTACTATAATACTGCCCCCATATAGAAGAATATAACTACTATAATACTGCCCCCTATATACAAGAATATAACTACTATAATACTGCTCCATATGTACAGGAATACAACTGCTATAATACTGTCCCCTGTGTACAAGAATATAACTGCTATAATACTGCCCTCTATGTACAAGAATATAACTACTATAATACTGCCTCCTATGTACAAGAATATAACTACTATAATACTTCCTCCTATGTACAAGAATATAACTACTATAATACTACCCGCTATGTACAAGAATATAACTACTATAATATTGCCCCTATGTACAAGAATATAACTACTATAATACTGCCCCTATAAACAAGAATATAACTATCATAATACTGCCCCTATGTACAAGAATATAACTACTATAATATTGCCCCTATGTACAAGAATATAACTACTTTAATACTACCCTCTATAAACAAGAATATAACTATCATAATACTGCCCCCTATGTACAAGAATATAACTACTATAATACTGTCCTCTATGTACAAGAATATAACTACTATAATACTGTCCCCTGTGTACAAGAATATAACTGCTATAATACTGCCCCCTATGTACAAGAATATAACTACTACAAAACTGCCTTCTATGTACAAGAATATAACTACTATAATACTTCCTCCTATGTACAAGAATATAACTACTATAATACTGCCTCCTATGTACAAGAATATAACTACTATAATACTACTCCTATGTATAAGAATATAACTACTATAATACTGCCCCTTATATACAAGAATATAACTACTATAATACTGCCCCTATGTACAAGAATATAACTTCTATAATACTGCCTCCTATGTACAAGAATATAACTACTATAATACTGCCCCCTATATACAAGAATATAACTACTATAATACTGCCCCCTATATACAAGAATATAACTACTATAATACTGCCTCCTATGTACAAGAATATAACTACTATAATACTACTCCTATGTATAAGAATATAACTACTATAATATTGCCCCTATATACAAGAATATAACTACTATAATACTACCCCCTATGTACAAGAATATAACTACTATAATATTGCCCCTATATACAAGAATATAACTACTATAATACTGCCCCCTATGTACAAGAATATAACTTCTATAATACTACTCCTATATACAAGAATATAACTACTATAATACTGCCCCATATATACAAGAATATAACTACAATAATACTGCCCCACTGTACAAGAATATAACTACTATAATACTGCCTCCTATGTACAAGACTATAACTACTATAATACTGCCCCCTATATACAAGAATATAACTACTATAATACTGCCTCCTATGTACAAGAATATAACTACTATAATGCTGCCCCCATATAGAAGAATATAACTACTATAATACTGCCCCCTATATACAAGAATATAACTACTATAATACTGCTCCATATGTACAGGAATACAACTGCTATAATACTGTCCCCTGTGTACAAGAATATAACTGCTATAATACTGCCCTCTATGTACAAGAATATAACTACTATAATACTGCCTCCTATGTACAAGAATATAACTACTATAATACTTCCTCCTATGTACAAGAATATAACTACTATAATACTACCCGCTATGTACAAGAATATAACTACTATAATATTGCCCCTATGTACAAGAATATAACTACTATAATACTGCCCCTATAAACAAGAATATAACTATCATAATACTGCCCCTATGTACAAGAATATAACTACTATAATATTGCCCCTATGTACAAGAATATAACTACTTTAATACTACCCTCTATAAACAAGAATATAACTATCATAATACTGCCCCCTATGTACAAGAATATAACTACTATAATACTGTCCTCTATGTACAAGAATATAACTACTATAATACTGTCCCCTGTGTACAAGAATATAACTGCTATAATACTGCCCCCTATGTACAAGAATATAACTACTACAAAACTGCCTCCTATGTACAAGAATATAACTACTATAATACTACTCCTATGTATAAGAATATAACTACTATAATACTGCCCCTTATATACAAGAATATAACTACTATAATACTGCCCCTATGTACAAGAATATAACTTCTATAATACTGCCTCCTATGTACAAGAATATAACTACTATAATACTGCCCCCTATATACAAGAATATAACTACTATAATACTGCCCCCTATATACAAGAATATAACTACTATAATACTGCCTCCTATGTACAAGAATATAACTACTATAATACTACTCCTATGTATAAGAATATAACTACTATAATATTGCCCCTATATACAAGAATATAACTACTATAATACTACCCCCTATGTACAAGAATATAACTACTATAATATTGCCCCTATATACAAGAATATAACTACTATAATACTGCCCCCTATGTACAAGAATATAACTTCTATAATACTACTCCTATATACAAGAATATAACTACTATAATACTGTCCCTGTATACAAGAATATAACTACTATAATACTGCCCCCTATGTACAAGAATATAACTACTATAATACTGCTTCCTATGTACAAGAATATAACTACTATAATACTGCCTCCTATGTACAAGAATATAACTACTATAATACTGCCTCCTATGTACAAGAATATAACTACTATAATACTGCCCTCTATGTACAAGACTATAACTACTATAATACTGCTCCTATGTACAAGAATATAACTACTATAATACTGCCCCTATATACAAGAATATAACTACTATAATACTACCCCCTATGTACAAGAATATAACTACTATAATACTGCCCCCTATGTACAAGAATATAACTACTATAATACTGCCTCCTATGTACAAGAATATAACTACTATAATACTGCCTCCTATGTATAAGAATATAACTACTATAATACTGCCCCCTATATACAAGAATATAACTACTATAATACTGCTTCCTATATACAAGAATATAACTACTATAATACTGCTCTTATATACAAGAATATAACTACTATAATACTGCCCCCCATGTACAAGAATATAACTACTATAATACTACCCCTATATACAAGAATATAACTACTATAATACTGCCCCCTATATACAAGAATATAACTACTATAATACTGCCCCCTATGTA
The DNA here is from genome assembly GCF_050947455.1 of Rhinoderma darwinii. NCBI lineage: Eukaryota > Metazoa > Chordata > Amphibia > Anura > Rhinodermatidae > Rhinoderma > Rhinoderma darwinii. The sequence goes on along the minus strand of NC_134689.1, from coordinate 396,091,377 downwards.
CAAGAATATAACTACTATGATACTGCCCCTATATACAAGAATATATTTACTATAATACTACCCCTATATACAAGAATATAACTACTATAATACTGCCCCTATGTACAAGAATATAACTACTATAATACTGCCCTCTATGTACAAGACTATAACTACTATAATACTGCCTCCTATGTACAAGAATATAACTACTATAATACTGCCTCCTATGTATAAGAATATAACTACTATAATACTGCCCCCTATATACAAGAATATAACTACTATAATACTGCTTCCTATATACAAGAATATAACTACTATAATACTGCTCTTATATACAAGAATATAACTACTATAATACTGCCCCCTATGTACAAGAATATAACTACTATAATACTACCCCTATATACAAGAATATAACTACTATAATACTGCTCCTATATACAAGAATATAACTACTATAATACTGCCCCCTATATACAAGAATATAACTACTATAATCCTGCCCCCTATGTACAAGAATATAACGACTATAATACTGCTCCTATATACAAGAATATAACTACTATAATACTGCCCCCTATATACAAGAATATAACTACTATAATACTGCCCCCTATGTACTAGAATATAACTACTATGATACTGCCCCTATATACAAGAATATATTTACTATAATACTACCCCTATATACAAGAATATAACTACTATAATACTGCCCCTATGTACAAGAATATAACTACTATAATACTGCCCCTTATATACAAGAATATAACTACTATAATACTGCCCCCTATATACAAGAATATAACTACTATAATACTGCCCGCTATATACAAGAATATAACTACTATAATACTGCCCCCTATATACAAGAATATAACTACTATAATACTGCCCCCTATGTACAAGAATATAACTACTATAATATTGCCTAATATATCTCCTTAAAGTCAAGGAGACGCCCGTAAAATGGTGAGACCTGTCGGATGATCAGGGAATATACTCACCTCACCCTGTCCCTGCTGCAGACAATGTCCTGACGCAGGGGCTGGCATCAATAATTTGTCTGTAGCAGCGCTGGAATTGAAGAGGAGGGCAGAAATAGGGAGGAATGAGAAACTGCACCTCTGGTCTGGGGTGTGTATTAGGGGGGGTTTAAAGTGAGGTCTGTGTTTAGGTGGTCTGGTCCAAGATTTGTTTTTTAGGAGTCTGTATTTGTCTATGGGCTATGGTCTGGTTTATGTTAGTGTAGGGGGTCTGGGGTCCGTCTTTATTTAGGGAATATAGCAGAAACCAGGCAGCAAAACTCCAAAGCGAAAAGCAAAGTAGGTGAACCATATATTGTTTATTTTATTTTTTGTTTTTTTATTTATACTTTGAGTATTTATTCAGGGCTCTGTTCTGGGGTCTGTTTTTATTTAGGTGGTATTGTCTGTGGTCTGTATGAGGGTCTCGTCTGGAGTCTATATTAGTTTAGGGGGTCTGGTGTCTGTATTTATTTATGGGGTCTGGACTGGTGTCCGTATTTATTTTGCGGTGTGATGAAGGGGGTCTTATGCACTATTTGTGATTCAAGTGCCGTTGGTTGGGGGCATGTCCTAGATATTTGCGTTACTTTAAACCCCACTCTTAGGAAACACCCTGACATATCTACTTTTTAATGGTGGCCATCTCAGTAGTCACACAGCTTTCTCCGATTTCGATATCACTGAGAAACCGCTGAATAGAATTTTTTAAATCTCAAGGACGACTCAAGAACTTCTAGTCACTGGTTTTTTTTTGAAGGTGGAAATGTTCTTTATATTATAGTTATAAAAATGAACAAAAACAAATTCTCCATATAAAACAATGGAAGATAAAACAATGACATTTTGATGACATTTTCTTGATCTGGATGTTTTCGGCAAGTCTGGGCCTGTGTAAGGAGAGGATGAAAGTCTGGAGAGATTAATTGATTAGGAGATATTTAAGAGTGAGAGATGAAAAATAAAGTGGCATGTAAATATATGGCGAATGCGCGGCTTGTCAACAATTTATCATACTTATAAATGTCCTGGAATTGTTGCATTATTGCTGATAGAAGGGTCCACAGACTTAAGCCCAGAGGAATTTAGATTTCTACATGGGGGTAATTGCATGTGGCTAACACTGTATACGGGGGGGAGGGGGGCGCTGTATCTGACACTGTATACGGGGGGCATGTGTCTGCAGAGGTGTATATAGTCTTTCCTTTACCTGGGACAAATATTAGTTTGCTACCATAGCCCTGTATCTAAATCTGATACTCTGTATCTACCCTGGTAAAGTAATAGTGACTTATTACTGCCCCCTAAGGCATCCAGCATCCAGAGCATATGCGCAATCAGCCATCCTCTCGCCATGCCTATGTGTGGCTGGCGCTGAATATGGGAGGCATGTGGTCGCACTGCAATGGGAAAGTCATGTTTCTGGCACTTGTGAGAGGCATGTGGCTGCACTGTATATGGGAAGGCGTGTGTTTGGCACTTATGGGAGGTATGTGGCTGCACTGCATGTGGGAGGGCGTGTTTGACACTTAGGGGAAGGATGTTGCTGCACTGTATATGGGAGGGCATGTGTTTGGCACTTATGGGAGGTATGTGACTGCACTGTATATGGGAAGGTGTATGTTTGCCACTTATGGGAGGTATGTGCCTGCACTGTATATAGGAGGGTGTGTGTTTGGCACTTATGGGAGTTTTGTAGCCGCACTGCATATGGTAGGGCATATGGCTGTCAATTATGCGAGGTTATATTGGAGGTCATATGACTGCACTGCACCTTGGAGGGACCCAAAAACAAGCAGCAAGCGAAGGCGGCTGCAGTAAAGACAAAGCATCTCAAGGAGGAAACTCAGCGTATGGTGATGTCCATGGGTTCCAGACTTCAGGCCGCCACTGACTACATCCAAGTATTAACAAAAGTCCTTATAGTTATAATTATGTTAGTTCATCCAACTACTTTTTAACCCAGAAAATGGAGGGACTATGTAAAATATGGCTTTAATTCCTAAACGGTAAATGCAATATTTTTTTTAAACCCTTAAATATAAGAGGAAAGTCTCCACTTCTATCACATCTTCATTTCTTTGTTTCAACCCCATTACGGTGGTGTACAGAGGCAAAATGATGAAAATTGTGTCACTGTCCAAATACTTCTGTACCCAAATGTACATATATCTTTCAGTCATTTTCGTCATGACCACCAGATGGCGCTTATGTATAACTTTTTAAATACTTCTCCCTTTGATGGCAGATCATGAATTATTTTCAATAAAAGAATAAAAGAAAAGATTAATAAAACTTCCAGACCAATAAATCTTATTAGATTAGATAATAAAAAAAATGTCAGGTGGCTTTCAGTAAATACTGTCCAGTCAAATATTTGCGCCACCTAGCGGTGAATATGGTGAATGACTCTTGGAACAATTTCGCAAGAAAAACTAGATGCCTTTGAGGTGAACGGAGTCTTAAAGGGAATGTCCTGTTTTATGTATAAAAAGATGAATCAGTATACAACAAAATGTTCTGACACTTTCTAATATACTTTGTGTTTCAATTCCTCATCATTTCAAGAACTTCGCTTGCTGCATGTGAATGGAAACAGTATAGCCAATCTTCTGTGAGCTAAGCACACCAGCAGTATAAATCTCTCCCCTGTTCTGATAGTTTGTCACAATGTATCAGTGCAGGTAAACTATATCCGCCTGCCGTCCAGATAGTTCTAAGAAGATTGTCTAGACTGGATGCAATTGTAGCAAACCCTCAGCTGAAAAGTATTGGATCTGTACTATTTTTTTAGCTTCAGGATGTGAACTAGAAAATGCACATTTACTTATAGCAAGCAGAGATCTTGAAAATGTTAAGGATTTGATGCATAAAGTATATTAATCATTCTGCAATGATTTAAGGAGTTTTTCCACCCAATGCTTTCTTTTATCAATATGATATATCATAAATGTCTGATTGGTGGTCCGACTTTAAAATCTCTGCTTGTAGTCAGTGAATGGTAACGTTTTGTTTACAGCCAGAGACATAAAACTTGTACAGACCTAATACTTTTCACAGCTGAGTGCTTGCTACAATTTTATTTAGTCTAGACAATCTTGTGGGGGCATGTGGCTGCCAATTATAAGAGTACCAACTATGTACAATCCCAGTCATATGTTCTGAGTAGGTAACATGAGACACAGCTATAATAGAAAAGCAGGAGCAGTCATCCGCTCTGAGCCATGGGACAAAGCTCCGCTGTCATTGCTGCTGGATGATAACCAGGAGTGGTCATGATGTTTAACTTGGGGTGACCCGGATAATGCTCCCTCCGACTAGTCATTGACCTGTAACAAAGAGTCCTTAAAGAGGCTCTGTCACCAGATTTTCAAACCCCTATCTCGTATTGCAGCAGATCGGCGCTGCATTGTAGATTACAGTAACGTTTTTTTTTTTTTTTAAAAACGAGCATTTTTGGCCAAGTTATGAGCATTTTTATATTTATGCAAATGAGGCTTTCTTAAGTACAAGTTGGCGTGTTTAAAGTTAAGTCCAAGTGTCGGCGTGTATTGTGTGTACATCTGGGCGTTTTTACTTGTTTTACTAGCTGGGCGTTGTGAATAGAAGTGTATGATGCTGACGAATCAGCATCATCCACTTCTCTTTGTTAACACCCAGCTTCTAGCAGTGCACAGACACACAGCGTGTTCTCGAGAGATCACGCTGTGACGTCACTCACTTCCTGCCCCAGGTCCTGCATCGTGTCGGACGAGCGAGGACACATCGGCACCAGGCGACAGAGGCTACATCGACTTACCTGCAAACGCTGATGCTGCTGCAGAATCAACTGTAGCCTCTGTCGCCTGGTGCCGATGTGTCCTCGCTCGTCCGACACGATGCATTATAATAGTACCATACACTGTCCCACACACACACCGTGCCCCCTGTAGATAGTGCCCCCATAGCATCCTGTAGATAGTGACCCCATAGAGCCTCTGTAGATAGTGCCCTACATAGAAGCCCCTGTAGAAAGTGCCCCACATACAGCCCTCTGTAGATAGTGACCCACATATGGACTCCAGAGCTGCAAGGCAATGATGCTAACCACTGAGCCACCGTGCTACCCTACATATAGCTTCCGCTATAAATAGTGCTCCACATATAGCCCACCTCTGTAGATAGTGCCTCACATATAGCCCATCCCTGTAGACAGTGCCCTACATATAGCCCCCCTGTAGATAGTGCCCCACAGGTAATCCACCACTGTATAGATAGTGCCCTTCAAATAGCTCCCCCTATAGATAGTGCTCCACATATAGCCCACCTCTGTAGATAGTGCTTCACATATAGCTCCCCTTGTATATAGTGTCCCACATATAGCCCACCCCTATAGATAGTGCCCTACAAATAGCTCCCCTATAGATAGTGCTCCACATATAGCCCACCCATGTATATAGTGTTCCACATATAGCCCACCCCTGTAGTAAGTGCCCTACATACAGCCCCCCTGTAGGTAGTGCCCCACAGGTAACCCACCACTGTATATAGTGTCCCACATATAGCCCACCCCTATAGATAGTGTCCCACATATAGCTCCGCCTATAGATAGTGCTCCACATATAGCCCACCCATGTATATAGTGTCCCACATATAGCCCACCCCTGTAGATAGTGCCCTAAATATAGCTCCCCCTGTATGTAGTGCTCCACATCCCCACATATAGACCCCCCCTGTAGATAATGCCACTCACAGTTTTAGTAGAAAAAACCCCAAAACTTTACATACTCACCCTGAACCCGTTCCCGCACTGTCCAGTGGCAATGCAGATCTGCTCTCTTCCCAAGCAGGTCTGCTGGAGCTGAATGACACAATTGGCGTGATGTTGAAAGGTGCTGATTGGCAAGGCAGAATGACTTGCCCCGTCAATCAGCACCTTTCAACCACGGAAGCGGCGCGATGATGTCATCGCGCCACTAACGTCGTTGAAAGGCGCTGATTGGCGGGGCATGTCATTTTGCCCCGCCAATCAGCGTCACTGTAAGGCACTCAATGGTCGGGCACGGATCGTGCCTGCCATTCAGCGCTAATGCATGTATTTGTAACTGCGTGCTATAGACACAGGTAATATTGCTGCAAGAGGGTGTGGCTGTCGCTAGCATCGGGGCCCCCTCCATTGCTAGCGAAGCCACCAGGCATGAGAGGGCTGTGCCGCCTGGCCCATAAATGTTAGAGGCTCAGCGGCGCGGGCCCCGAAGTAGCATCGCTACCGCTATAGCAGCCATAACGGCTGCTAGTGGCGCCACCAGGAATATGCCCTTAGTGTCCAGCCTATTTTAGGCCCTAGTGACCAAGTGATTTTTTTTTGGTTTTTCCATAGTCGCATTCAAAGAGCTATAACTTTTTTATTTTTCTGTCGACATAGCTGTTTCAGGACTTGTTTTTCGCGGGATTAGTTGTACTTTTTAATGGCATTTTGGGGTACATATCATTTTTTAAACTAACTTTTATTAACTTTTTTTGGGGGGGGAATAGAAAAAACCCCTGAAATTCCGACATTGTTCTATGCGTTTTAAATTGACGTCATTCACTGTGCGATGTAAATAACATGTTACCTTTATTCTATGGGTCGGTACAATTACGGCGATACCACATATGTAGAGGTTTTTTATGTTTTACGACTTTTGCACAATAAAAACACTTTTGAGCTAAAATTATTTGTTTTTGCATCGTTGCTTTCCAAGACCCATCATTTTTTTATTTTTCCATCAATGTAGTGATATGTGAGCTTGTTTCTTGTGGTACGAGACTTAGTTTTGATTGGTACTGTTTTGGGGTGCATGGGACTTATTTATTAACTTTTATTATGACTTTTTTGCGGGGCAATGGAAAAAAATAGCAATTTCACCATTGTATTTTGCGTTTTTGTTTTTTTTACGGTGTTCACCTTGCGGTTTAAATGACATATTAACTTTGTTTTTTTCGGTCATTACGGTAGTGGCGATACCATATATGTGTACTTTTATTTATTTTATACAGTTTTACTAAATAAAACCGCTTTTTATGGGAAAAAATTGTTTTATTTTTTTACTCAAATTTTTATAAATAATTTTTATTTCACATTTATTACTTATTTTTTTAGTCCCACTAGGGGACTTCACTGTGCGATCTTTAGATCGCTGCTATAATGCTTTGGTATACTTAGTATATTGTAAAACTGACAGGGGTCCTAATAGGCATATGCCCAGTGCAGACCTGGGGGCTTTTATCAGGCCCCCGGCTGCCATGACACCCCATCGGAGACCCGCGATTGCATTTGCGAGCCGCCGATGGGTGACTGAGGAAGGACCTCCCTTTGTAAACAAGTTAAATGCCGCGGTCACTATTGACCGCAGCATTTAACGGGTTAAACGGGTTAAACGGCCGCGATCAAAGTAAACTTGGATCGCGGCCGTTGGAGCAGGAGCCCGGCTGTCATCAGGCAGCCGAGCCCGTGCTCCAGCCTGAACGGGACACCCGTGCAGGACTTACACTGAGCCACCGTGAAAAGGCGATGGCCTAGCCTAATGCCCCTTAGTGACCGCTGTGAAAAGGTGTATTGGTGATCACTAAGGGGTTAAAGATGTTTGATTTTTTTTCCCCCTCAGAAATAGGTCAAACAAGGCAGCTAGCCTGCTTGTTGACAGTTTCCATGTTTTATTTTTAGTTAAGGGTAACTAAACTTTTTTTTAAAAAAACACATAACATAGTGACATATCAGAAGTTTTAATTGGTGGGGGTTCGAGCACAGAGACCCCCACCGATCGCTAAAATGAAGCGGCGGAAGCACTCGGGGGAACTTAGTTTTTGATTGGCTTTCCTCGGAGTGGTGTACGGTGTAATAGGGTTGGTATTTATTGGGGTTCACTGGCTAGGTTCACCCACTATTACTACCTCCGTTTATTAGGGTCGCTAGGGTTATGCCTAGCTTCCCCACCTTTTCCCCTGTATCACGCTTTTCTGCTTGCCTTATTAACTAAGTGTGTGCGCGTGGTATTTCACAACACAAGTGTAGAGTAAAGATAGGTTTATTACCAACACAAATCACACTCAGTTATTAAACACCAAATACACAAAATATATGTCCACGGTATAGTATCAGTATACCTCAATACACATAATAACTTAATATGTATCAAATATACTGACACTACACGTGGTACAATATACACGTGGTACAATATAGCAACAACACATTAACAGTACCCGTACAATCCTATATTAGTACCCAACCACGTACCTACATACAAGTATAAAATAGAATACACTCACTCACGCTTACTTCTGTGACCCTCCCCCACCTGGCTCTAACTGTCCCTGTACTAAGGGGTTAATTTTGTACACAATAAGGGGCAGTAGGGCTATGCAACCAGACTTTCAATAGCATGTGCCCTGGGCGCAACTAGGTGGTAGGGAAGGGGGGCGCTGCTGATAGGCGCCCTGTATGTCGGACACTTGCAGCAGCGATCAGCTTTAGGAAGAGCCAGGAGATCATGCAGCGGCATTCTGACTGGGGTCTGTGACGGCCAAGGAGTGGACCAATCCAGTCACCTGACCTCACGTCAGTGACATGAGGTCAGATAACTCAGGTCAGGTGACTTGACTGGTCCACTCCCGGGCTGTCCCCAGGGCCGGCCTTAGGGGTGTGCGAGCGCAGAGGGCCCTGCACCCTCACAGCATACAGGGGGCACCACTGGGCTCTGCCTCTACTCTGTGCTCTGCTGTTACACACACACGTAGTAAATAACAGCCGAGGAGCAGAGGAGGAAGCTCCTCCCACAGCCTGTCCTGAAAGAAACCTGTGATCCTGTCAGCAAGGAGACATGGTGTGTGTCTGTGTGTATATGTGTGTGTGTATATATATGTGTAGTGGGTATACAGTATGTGTCTCTGTGTTTGTATGTGTATATGTTACAGTGTGTGTGTGAGTATATGTCTCTGCATGTGTTTATGTCTCTTTGTAAAAGTGTGTGTTCAATATTAAAGTAGAACAGATAAAATGCATATATCTGTGCTGCCTTCTATATACCCTGCTGCCCCTATATACCCTGCTGCTCCTATATACCCTGCTGACCCTATATACCTGCTGACCCTTATATAACATGCTGCCCCTATATACCCTGCTGCCCCTTATATACCCTGCTGCCCCTATATACACTGCTTCCCCTATATACCTTGCAGTCCCTATATACGCTGATGCTGCTTATATACCCTGCTGCCCTTTATATACCCTGCTGCTCCTATATATCCTGCTACCCCTTATATACCCTGCTAGACTCTTATATACCTTGCTGCCACTATATACCCTGCTGCCCCTTATATACCATGCTGCCCTTTATATACCCTGCTGCCCCTATATATCCTGCTGACCCTTATATACCCTGCTAGACTCTTATATACCTTGCTGCCACTATATACCCTGCTGCCCCTTATATACCATGCTGCCCCTTATATACCCTGCTGACCCCTATATACCCTTCTGACCCCTATATACCCTGCTGACCCTTATATACCCTGCTGACCCTTATATATATGCCTCTGTGTGTGATTATATGTGTCTGTGGGTACAGTTATCATCTATGACATTATCTGTACTCAGAGAGTTATCACTGTGTTATCTGTGGTGTTACATAGGACTGCAGGTAATGCTACTACATTATCTGTACTCAGAGAGTTATCACTGTGTTATCTGTGGTGTTACATAGGACTGCAGATAACATCCACTACATTATCTGTACTCAGAGAGTTATCACTGTGTTATCTGCGGTGTTACATAGGACTGCAGGTAACATCTACTACATTATCTGTACTCAGAGAGTTATCACTGTGTTATCTGTGGTGTTACATAGGACTGCAGGTAATGTCTACTACATTATCTTTACTCAGAGAGTTATCACTGTATTATCTGTGGTGTTACATAGGACTGCAGACAACATCCACTACATTATCAGTACTCAGTTATTACTGTGTGTTATCTGTGGTGTTACATAGGGCTGCACGTGAAATCTACGACATTATCTGTACTGGGTATATATGGGTCTGTTTGTGAATATATGTGCCTTTTATGTATTTGTTTATGTTCCTGTATGTGTATTTATCTGCCAGTGTTTGTGTATATGTGTTTGTACGTCTATATATTTACCTGTATGTATATATTCCAGAATGTGTGTATGTATATTTGCCTGTATGTCTAAATATCTGTCTTTATGTATGTACAGTATGTGCGTGTCTATAAATGTGGTTAATTTTTGGTTTGTGTAGGGGGCGGCAATAGAGAGTCCAGAACAGGGCGCCATCCAACCTAAGGTTGGCCCTGGCTGTCACCGACCCTAGTCAAAAGGAACTCCGCCGCTGCCTGCGCCGCATGACCTCCTTGGCTCCACCGGTAAGTCACGTCAGGCAGAGCGGAGAGTGGTAGGGATGCTGTGTGACGCTATTTACAAAGGGAGCTCTGTGTGGCGCGATCTACAAGGGGGGATGTATGGGGCACTATCTACAAGAGAGGGGCTGTGCCTGGCACTATCTACCAGGGGGTTTGTGTGGCGCTATCTACAAGGCGGGCTGTGTGTGGCGCTATCTACAAGGGGGGCTGTGTGGCGCTATCTACAACAGGGGGCTGTGTGGCGCTATCTACAGGGGGGCTGTGTGTGGTGCTATCTACAGAGGGCTATGTGTGGCCTCTTTCATGTATTTTCTTTTAATTTATTTTTATGTTAACTACGTTATATAACTATATCGCTTGTAAAATGTAGAAAAGCTTTATGCTTGAGTTACATTAAAAAAAATTGTGAAAAAAATGACACCTCATTCATTGGTAGAGAAACCAAACATGGCGAGGGGGAAGGAGATGTCGAAAAATAATTTGGGGGAGCACCAATCTGAATCTTTGCCCCGGGTGCAGGAGAACCTAGCTACGCCTCTGGGTTATGTAAGGGTAGTATAGGGTTAAATTCAGTGGGAAGGCGCTGCAGGGGTTAAGCTATTACTGGAGAGGGATGCAGCAGCTAGAGTCATTTTGGCAGGGTAGGGAAGGGTTAGGAATGATACTCCTGGTATTAGTGGTTTCAATGGTTGGTGGTGCTGGAGCATCTTTTGGAGTGAGTTCAGGCCGGCTTTGGTTTCAACTGTGTTTTTATTGAAAATTTTCAAAATATACATATGGCTTAGAGCTACATGGGGGGCCATGCAATTCACATGGCAAAACAGTAATTTTCAATAGACAAACAAGACATCAGGGAGAAGACACAGGGGATTAAAAGGGGGGGGGGGAGGGATAGTCGGAGCTCAACCAACAACCTAATCTAGAGATTCCTGTATCCAATACTTGTCCCACGGGTCCCACACCACTTTGAACCTGTCCAGTTCATTGTCAATAGAGGCCGTCATATGTTCCATTGTGCGTATTTCCCTAATTCTAGTTACTAAGTCGATGTGAGAGGGAGGGGTTGTCTGTCTCCATTTCCATGCTATCAACGTCTTAGCGGCTGTGAGAAAGTGTCGAAAGAGTCGAGCTAGTGATTTCCCCAAAGACCTAGGGGGAACGTTCAGGAGGTAATGAAGAGGGTCTAGGGGAATATCCTGCTGCAACACCGCCAATGCCAAGTTCTTAACTTCCAACCAATACTGTTGTACCAGTGAGCAGCTCCAGAAAATATGGAACAGATCCCCTCTCTGACTTCTACATCGCCAGCAATCCGACGGAATACCCGGATTGAAGCTATGCAGAAAGGCAGGGGTGTGGTACCAAAACATAAGGATTTTATATTGGTTTTCCTTATATGCAGTGCAGATGGAGGTTTTAGCTGCTTGCGACCAGATAATCTGCCACAATGAGAGAGGGATGGATTTATTCAGTAAGGCCTCCCACTTCAACATGTATCTATGCCCAGGCGGAGGGGAACCCTCCGGGGATAGCAGTATTGCATAAATGGCTGAAATAAGCCCCCTAGTGGTGGTAGCATACCGACATAACCTTTCAAAGCTTGTAGGTCCAGTGGCCCTCGTGGATCTGAAAGTTTGCTGCATGTAATGTCTGATCTGAAGATAGTGAAAAAATGCAGAGGAGACATTATGATGTCTTTGAAAGTATGAGAACGGGTGAAGCTCTTGCGTGTGGGGATCAACCATATCAGCCAAGTGAAATGCCTCAATTCCCGCCCACAATCGGACTATTCGGGGGGTAGTGCCCCCCGGAATAGTGGGAGTGTAGAGTACCGAAGTCAAGGGCGGGCAACCCGACGCCAAATGAAAGCGGTTTTTACAGGTTTCCCACACCTCTCTTTGAAATCTCATGGGACCCAAAAAAGATGCAGTCGGCATTACCAGTGGGTTGCCCCATAACAAGGAGTTTGGGTGAACCGGGGCCATCCATAGCTTCTCTATTTCAGTCCATTTATTGTACGCCCTTAAAGACACCCAACTGGGTATGCGACGAAGATGTGCCGCCCAGTAGTACTTCACCACATCCGGGACCGATAGCCCACCCGCAGATCGTCCCGATAATAAAACTGATTTCGGAATTCGATGTCTGCCGGAGTGCCATATGAACCTGAGGATAGAAGACTGCATGGCCCGCAATTCCCTCATAGGTACTGCTACCGGCAGAGTCTCAAAGTAGTACAGTAATTTAGGGAGCAAGGTCATTTTGACCGCTGCTATGCGCCCAAAAAATGACATGGCAAGAGGATCCCACCTGGCCATTAGCGGACGTAGTTCCACAAACAAAGAGGGGAAATTAGCCTTGTAAGCCGACGTATAGGAGGGAGTGAGTTGAACTCCTAAGTAGGTCAAGGAGGTTTCCTTCCAGTTGTAGGTGTAGTTGTGTTTGAGGAGCAGGAGCTCCTGGTGTGGGACATTAAGATGGAGCGCTTCTGTTTTAGATGTATTAGTTTTATACCCTGACAGCCTCCCATACCTACGGAGAACAGTAGTAAGGTTAGTAAGGGAGGTATGAGGTTTAGTGATAGTCAAGAGGACGTCATCTGCAAACAGGGAAACCTTGAACTCTTTATCTTGTATCTGGACCCCCGCTATATCGATGGATTTCCGTATTTGAGCTGCTAAGGGTTCAATGCATAGCACAAATAAAAGTGGGGACAGGGGACACCTCTGACGTGTACCATTCCAGATTTGAAATGGAGGGGAGGTGGAGTGTGGGAGTTTAATTGCCGCTGTCGGTTTGGAGTAGAGACCACGCAGCGCTGTCAAGAAAGGGCCCGAAATCCCAAATGAACTTAGAGTTTCAAACATAAATGGCCATCCCAAGCGATCAAACGCCTTCTCTGCATCTAGGCTAAGAAGGATCGCCGATTCCTTTTGCTTTTGGAGGGCATCAATGAGATCAAGGGTCCTTCGTGTGTTGTCTCCTCCTTGCCTAAGAGGCACAAAGCCCACTTGGTCTTTGTGAATCAAAGAAGGGAGCCAAACATTGAGTCTATTAGCTAAAAGACGGGTGAAAATTTTTAGATCAGAATTCAGAAGAGCTATGGGTCTGTAATTGGAGCACTCTGCATAGTCTTTACCCGGTTTAGGGATCAGCGTAATGTGAGAATGCAGAAATGTTTGAGGGATGAAAGAACCCTGCAGGAATTCATTAAATAACGAAGCCATCCGTGGAACCAAGATCTCCGCAAAGGTCTTATAGTACCCATATGTAAAGCCATCTGGTCCAGGGGCCTTACCACTAGGGAGGTCCTTCAGTATATCAAACAATTCCTCCGCAGAGATCGGGGCATTCAGGGATGAAAGTTCCTCATCTTTCAGTCTAGGGAGAGTACAGGAAGAGAGATAGGCTTGCAGCGTTTCCCTCCGGCGAGCCGGATCAGGTGGTAAGGTAGTCGGCAAGTGGTATAAGGATTTATAATAGTCATGGAAAAGTGTGGCTATCGTGTCTGGGTGATGCTGGAGTATGCCCGCTTTATCCCGCACCGCCTGTGGAGTACGAGCAGTCGCCTGATCCCGCAATAGTCTGGCCAGAAGCGAGTGCGCCTTATTACCTTTGTCATAATATTTCCTTTTCGTATATAGTAGTGACTTTTCTACCCCCTTCATAGCTAAGTCCTTGAGTTGTGCTCTAGCCTCTATCAATTTCCGTAGTGTCGGGACCGCCGGTTTAATCCCCATTTCTCTCTCCAGCTTAGCAATTGTCCGATGGAGAGCCACCCACTTGGCCCTAGAGTCTCTTTTCAATCTAGAAGCCATTACTATGCATTGCCCCCTCATCACCGCCTTATGCGCCTCCCAAAGAGTGGATACAGAAGGAACCGATCCCTCATTAAGTGCATAAAATTCCCGCATATGTCCGGCCAGGCTGTCCCTAAGAGCAGGGGACTTAATCAAAGTTTCGTTTAAGCGCCAATGACATACTCTCGTGTTTGGTTTCCCTATTTGCAGGGTCACAGAGACAGGCGCATGATCTGACCAAGAAATGGGGTCTATATCCGCCCCTGGAGCGAACGGAGGGCAGGGACATTACCAAAGAAGTAATCTAAGCGCGTGTGAGTGTTGTGCGTATGGGAAAAGAAGGTATAGGACCTATCACCTGGATGATCCACTCGCCACAAATCATAGAGCTGGTGCTCCCTAATTAGTTGCCTAAAACGTGTAGAAAGTCCTGTAAGGGTGGGTGTCGGAGTAGCGTGTGTAAGAGAGACCCTGTCCATGGACGTGGAGAACGGGACATTAAAATCTCCTCCCATCAGCCATGCACCCCTAGGAAGCTTCTGGAGCTTGGAGAGGAGTCTACGTAGGAATGGGATCTGTGCGGTATTAGGGAAGTAAACGTTACATAAAACAATGGGCTGTCCAAACAAAGTCCCCTCTACTATAACATATCTGCCTTTCGGATCTAAATGTGAGGTGTGAACTTGTATGGGGCAGGTTGCTGCTATCAAAATGGCCACCCCTTGCCTTTTACGACCTGATGAGGCAGAGTACACAGCAGGATACGCCCCTCGGGCAAATTGGAAAGTTCCGGAGGAATCTAAGTGTGTTTCCTGCAGAAAAGCGACCTCTGCTCCAAGCGATTTCAGCTCCCTGAGAAGTAAGCGTCTCTTCACATTGGAGTTGAGACCCTTGACATTAAGTGTGACAAATTTAACCATGGTCAAAGATGTATGAAAGAGCAAAGAAGGATGTGGAAAGTGCGGATGTGTACAGCTCACAGTTATGTCGGGGCCAATCCCATGTCGGTTTCAAAGCAAGCAGTGTTCTACGGCGTCCTTCTACCTTGGAGGTTCTTGGAGGATTCACTGTCGTCTCAGGTGTTATTTCGGATGAAAGTAGGAGGGAAGGGAAAGACACTGGGGTAAAGACGTACCAGGGAGACAATACACATATCTGCAGTGAGAACAAAGAGAAATGCATGAGATCAATCTATTTCAAACAAACTCAGAAAGTACTACCAGGGAGAATACTATACCCCGGGGCGGGTGATATTAAAGCAAAAGAAAACTGGTAATACAATATTACCCTTTGCAACTCTCTCTAAAAACAGAGGGAGAACTGCAAAATAAATTACCCCTATCAAAAGAGGAGGTCGGGTCTCAACAGTCGAGGAACCTAGTACAAAAGTACATATAAATACGTACAGGCCGAAAAAACAAAAAGGGGGTGAATGAGCCAAGTGTATCCAGGCCAAACGCACCCTGCCATAATTTACGTTAACGAATTAAAGAGAAGCAACATAAAACCAGAAATATATTCCTAAGTGCATTTTTAGCCTAGGATAGTGCAACTGGCGAAGGGAGCAGCTGGTATGGGTGACCAGGCTCCTTCACATATATTACGGAGGTGCCGTGTATCAGCGCAGCGTCCATCAAATCAAATCTGGTCTCGGTGAACTTCGGCTAGACTGTCGTCTTGGAGAGGTCCTCCGCTTGTTTCGGACCGACTGCCAGACTGGAGGCGGAGACGAAGGCGGCAAAGGAGTCTCCCAATTCTGCATCTTGGGCGTTGGTATACCAAGGGAGTCACAGAAATGAGGCAAATCCCCTGGGTACCTCAGGGTTGCAGAAACACCATCTCTTCGGGCTGTGAGGGAGAACAGGAACCCCCATCGATAAATAATATTGTGATCCCGCAGGGTAGCGAGTAGCGGACGAAGCAGACGTCTTTTCTGTAACGTAATCCAAGAGAGATCCGGGAATAGCTGAATCGGAGCACCGGCATACTCCAGATCTTTACGCTGACGGGCTTTAAGCATAATGTCCTCCTTAGTGCAGAAGTCCTGGACAGAGCAGATGATATCTCTGGGCTGAGATGTAATAGACTTTGGTTTCAGTGCTCTATGTGCTCTGTCAAGCGGTATCCGGTTAGAGGAGTGTGCTCCCAAAAGGTTGTTAAAGATAGTCTCTAACACGATGGGGAGGTCTTCAGACCCCGAGGGCTCCAGTATACCCCTTATCCGTATATTATGACGGTGACCCCGGTTATCCAAATCCTCCAGGTGCAGTTGCATATCTCTAAAGGACGACAGCTGGGAGGACACCGAAGACTGTATCACAGAGACATGGCGCCTAGTGGCATCGTGGTCATCTTCCAGGGCCTCCACCCTAGTAGCAATCTGCTGTATATGCTGAGACACCCCCGCCAATTCTGAGCGAAAAGCTGCCTTCACTTCTTGTATCATACTCTTAAAGTCCTCTTTAGTGGGCAACTGTGAGAAACATTCCCTCCACATAGGAGGCACATCTGAGGGTAGCGAGGCAGAATCCTCCAGGTCAGAATCTGAGGCATAAACAGGGGCCTGGGCATAGGGGGTCAAAGATGGTGTATCCCCCAGATCGTCTCCCCTCCCCGGCTGCTGGATCGTGGGCCGTTGGGGTTTAGGTGTAGGCCAAACCTGCAGGGCCATTTGTGCTGAGGGCTGTGTCATTGGTGGTTCAAGCGGCTGTACTGGGGCCTCTGACTGAGCTGATGCTCCACGTGGCATGGCCTCCATTGCCCCTGGCATAGGGGATCCCCCTCCCTGCTGTTCACAGGACGAGGTGGAGGGCAGCATAGGGGGGCTGGGAGGGTGGATTTTAGCCATCCGGCTATTCAGCTTACCCTGTGTGTGGGGAGCTGCCTCCTCTCCCTGCCCGGACATTTCCCCGTCCTGCCTGTAATGCCGGGGGTAGGGAAACGGACAAGTGAGCCCTAATCTACCCGCCACTCTGTCCCTGCCTACTTGCAATGACCCACCCTAGTCGACGGGGTACAGCTTGGCGGCGGTCCCTACGCTCAGTAAGTGCACGAGACAAACAGACAAAGGCAAACTTAGAGAACCATTGGGCCCCCTGAACCTGATTAAAGAGATCAGGAATCAAAGGAAGGGGATACTGGTTCCTTACAGTGACCTTATTCAAGTTACGGTAGTCAATGCATGGCCTAAGACCACCATCCTTCTTCCCTACGAAGAAGAAGCCAGCACCTACCGGAGAAGTAGAGTGGCGAATGTAACCCTTGGCCAGGCATTCCTGGATATACTCTCTCATGGCTTCACGTTCGGGACAAGAAAGATTTAATATCCTACCCTTAGGGAGCTTAGCTCCTGGTACCAATTCAATTGCGCAATCGTATTCTCTATGAGGATGTAACACTTCGGAGGCCTCCTTAGAGAAAACATCAGCGAAGTCCTGAACAAACTCAGGTAGCGTGTTCACCTCCTCAGGGGGAGAAATAGAATTAACAGAAAAAAATGACGTCAAGCATTCATTACCCCATTTGGTAAGCTCCCCAGTATTCCAGTCAAACGTGGGATTATGCAACTGCAATCAGGGAAGGCCTAAAACCAAATCGGAAGATAATCCCTGCATCAACAGTACAGAGCACTGCTCCAAATGCATGGAGCCAACAAGGATATCGAAAACAGGGGTATGCTGTGTAAAATAACCATTAGCAAGAGGAGTGGAGTCGATACCCACTACCGGGACAGGTTTAGGCAAATCAATCAAAGGCATAGCTAGAGACATAGCAAATTCCACAGATATGATATTAGCAGAAGACCCTGAATAAACGAAGGCACTGCCGGTAGCAGACCTACCACCAAAAGAGACCTGAAAGGGAAGCAAAATTTCATTACGTTTCATATTTACGGGAAATACCTGTGCGCCCAAGTGACCTCCCCGATGATCACTTAGGCGCGGAAGTTTTCCGGCTGCTTATTCTTACGCCTAGGACAGGTGTTCACTTGATGCTTGTCATCCCCACAATAGAAGCAGAGACCATTCTTCCTGCGGAACTCTCTACGTTGTCGGGGGGACATGGAGGCCCCGAGTTGCATAGGTACCTCCGAGTCTTCCGTGGAAGAGCGAAGCAACGGGACCTCGGGAGGCATCATGGGGGAGTCAGAGGGGAAAAAACAAAAACGTTCAAGCTGTCGTTCCCTGAGACGTCGGTCAAGTCGTAACGCTAAAGCCATAACCTGGTCTAGGGTGTCAGAAGAGGGATAGCTAACTAGCAGGTCTTTCAGGGCGTTCGACAGACCCAACCTAAACTGGCACCTTAAGGCAGGGTCATTCCACCGAGAAGCTACGCACCACTTCCTAAAGTCAGAACAATACTCCTCAACAGGTCTCTTACCCTGACGTAAGGTCACCAGCTGACTCTCGGCAAAGGCAGTCCTGTCAGTCTCGTCATAAATGAGTCCGAGAGCAGAAAAGAAACGATCAACGGAGGAAAGTTCAGGGGCATCAGGAGCCAAGGAGAAGGCCCACTCTTGGGGCCCTTCCTGGAGCCGGGACATAATTATACCCACCCGCTGGCTCTCAGAACCTGAGGAATGAGGCTTTAAGCGGAAGTAGAGCCTACAACTCTCCCGAAAGGAGAGAAAAGTCCTCCGGTCCCCTGAGAACCGGTCAGGCAACTTGAGGTGGGGTTCAAGAGGTGAGGTGACGGGCACTACCATGGTAGCGTCAGGCTGGTTGACCCTCTGAGCCAGGGCCTGGACCCGTAGGGAGAGACCCTGCATTTGCTGGGTCAGGGTCTCAAGGGGGTCCATAGTAGTGTCAGGGAGCAGGGTAGACTAGGTTTATGGGCTTGTGATTATGTAATGCCGGGGGTAGGGAAACGGACAAGTGAGCCCTAATCTACCCGCCACTCTGTCCCTGCCTACTTGCAACGACCCGCCCTAGGCGACGGGGTACAACTTGGCGGCGGTCCCTACGCTCAGTGAGTGCACGAGACAAACAGACAAGGGAACACAAAGGAAAGGGAAATGGGCAGTTGCCCACGGCAACACCGTGAGCAACAAGAATGGTGTACGAGCCGAGTCAAAACCAGGAGTGCACGAGGTACCAAACGCAGAGCAGGAGAGTAGTCAGTAAGCCAGGGTCAGTATGGAGCAGGATCAAATAGACAGAAGCTGTAGCTGAGCCAGGAAACCACACGAGAAGAATCACAAGCAAAGGAGGAACAGGAAAGGCAGGTATAAATAGACAGAGGGCGGGAGCTAGCTCCGTCTGGCCAGGCTGCGATAGGCTCTCCCACTCCTAAGCCTGCCATCCTGAGTGGTGGAAGATGGAGTCAGTCTCAGAGACACGGACTCAGGTGCAGACTGATTACCTATGGGAGTATACACAGAAGTTGTGCCTGGCAGATCCTTTACACTGCCGACACGAGGCTGTCCAAGATGGCCGCTGCTGGGGCTGAGGGAGCGGCGTTGCTTGTCGCAGAAGAAAGTAGCCGTCTATCGTTGGTGGAGCGGTGGCGACCTGTTGCAGTGCTGCAGGGGTGAGTCCAGACCCTTGGGGTCTTTTTTCCCCCATATGTGGCACCTTTCACTGCTGTAGGCTGCTGTTTCTGTGTGGCAGGGCACGGAGCTCTTAGATTATGCGTCCGGCGCCATCGACTGCTGGCCACGCCCCCTCAGGCTGGCTTTGGATGTGTCAAGCTTCCCTTCCAATGAGGGCTGATGTGCAGGCCTTCACAGGTGGAGGGTAGGACTCATGAGGTCGGGGGTGGAGTATAGGACTGGAGAGTCCGTGCAGTAGCCGATCAGAAACCAAGTGGCACATCGCTTAACCGAGCGCTTCTGCTGCTTCATCTTACCAATCGGCGGGGGTCTCAGTGCTCGGAGCCCACCGATCAAAACTTCTGACATGTTATTATGACATGTCAAAAGTTTTTAAAGCTTTAGTTACCCTTTAAAGTAAAATAAGAAATAAGCAAAAATACTTAGAAATGTCATAAATATGATGCAGAATTTGGACTTCACATTACTATTAAGATCTGTAGTGTTGTAGATAATTTACAGGAAGTTATATCCCTACAGGGTGGGCTGTATAAACTGGCTAAATGCGCAGACTAAATGGCAGATGTGATTCATTGTTGACATGTGTACGGTTATACATTTTATACCCTGAATTCGGGTGTTATTATTGATTTTAAACTAAATGAAAGCTCTCAATGCCAGTCTGCTGCATCAAAAGCTTGCAGGATATTGTTTTGTATTAGAAATGGCCTGGCTTCTGAAGAAAAAGTATTATTTTACCCCTTTATAAAACACTAGTGTGGCCGTATCTTAAACATACAGTTTTCAGTTCCAGCCAATAAAAACGATTTCTGCTAACAGGAGAAAATTTGAGAAAATCCAGTTGGACGTTTTGCAAATGGGCGAATGTTCTCTCACGGAACTCTATTTCCTTTATATAAAACAATCACGGCTAATGAAGACAAAATGCTGACAGCAAAAATTGGCAAGCAGTTTATCATTTCCCTTTAAACCCTATGTAAAGTAGCAAATAATGTATTAGCAGAGTCTTATCTTTTATTGACTCGACTAATAGTCAATCACACTTTGTGATAATGTTTAGAATTAAGTTTTAGAACTACGTATTAAGACGACTATTTATATTGTACAACATTTACACAATCAATAGTATTAGCCCAATACTAAGTGCAAATATGTACACCCGTTTTGCCCTGAGTGATTTTTATTAGTTTAATGCTGGTTCCTACCATCCCCAAATACATTTAGGCTTAGTCCCAGTTCTGGGTGTATTTGTAGCGTAGGGGCCCACCTTGTCATGGCAGGTGGGCTCACACAATTTGATCAAAATTTGTGCTAAGAACCTCACCACTGTAAGTAGATTTAGCAGTAATGCATATTTATTTACATTTAGCGGCTTAGGTGGCATTAGTGTGGAGGTTCAGAAAGCACCAGCTCTGGGTGGTCAATTCTGGATCAATTTAGAACTATCCGCCACATCCAGTGGTCAGCCGCTTTACCAGGCCTAATGCTCACGCAACAGTCCCCAGCACAGCTCAGAGCCTGAAGAAGGTTAACAAGATCGAAACCTTACACTTAGCCACTGGCAATAAGATAAAAATCTCAACTCCAATTTTGTGTGCCGGATACTTCTTTATTGATCCATAAATTTACAATAGACGATCCTCGCCCTTAAAGAGGCTCTGTCACCAGATTTTGCAACCAATATCTGCTATTGCAGCAGATAGGCGCTGCAATGTAGATTACAGTAACGTTTTTATTTTTTTAAAACGAGCATTTTTGGCCAAGTTATGACCATTTTTGTAGTTATGCAAATGAGGCTTGCAAAAGTCCAAGTGGGTGTGTTTAAAAGTAAAAGTCCAAGTGGGCGTGTATTATGTGCGTACATCGGGGCGTTTTTAATACTTTTACTAGCTGGGCGCTCTGAAGAGAAGTAACATCCTCTTCTCTTCAGAACGCCCAGCATCTGACAGTGCAGATCTGTGACGTCACTCACAGGTCCTGCATCGTGACGGCCACATCGGCACCAGAGGCTTCAGTTGATTCTGCAGCAGCCTCGGCGTTAGCAGGTAAGTCAATGTAGCTACATCGACTTACCTGCAAACGCTGATGCTGCTGCAGAATCAACTGTAGCCTCTGGTGCCGATGTGGCCGTCACGATGCAGGACCTGTGAGTGACGTCACAGATCTGCACTGTCAGATGCTGGGCGTTCTGAAGAGAAGAGGATGTTACTTCTCTTCAGAGCGCCCAGCTAGTAAAAGTATTAAAAACGCCCCGATGTACGCACATAATACACGCCCACTTGGACTTTTACTTTTAAACACACCCACTTGGACTTTTGCAAGCCTCATTTGCATAACTACAAAAATGGTCATAACTTGGCCAAAAATGCTCGTTTTTTAAAAATAAAAACGTTACTGTAATCTACATTGCAGCGCCTATCTGCTGCAATAGCAGATAGGGGTTGCAAAATCTGGTGACAGAGCCTCTTTAAACAATTGGCATTAGAGCAGGGCTGATTTTCCCTGTAACCTCGGCTCGCCCTTAAACAATTGGCATTAGATCAGGGCTGATTTTCCCTGTAACCTCGGCTGCAGTGATGTTCAGTGAAAAAGTATAGTGTAAAAAATATATAATAATAAAGTCCCTGATGGTCTTTTTATTAAAAAAAATAAAAAGTAAAGAAAAAACAAAAAAAAACCACCATAAAATAACCTCACCCCTGAAAAATGATGTCCCACCATCATTCCAGGAACTGACCCAATTACTCTAAATTGGACATGGAACATTTAGATAGAATAAATTAGAATTTAAAAAAGCATTTTTTTTTTTTACAAACTTTAAACAAAAATTATGTATATAAAAATGATTTTTAAAAAGTGCTGCTAGAATCATGTTGATAGCCCAACAAATTAAAAAGTTATTCTAAAAATGGCAAAACTCTGGTGCTGAAGGCCCAAAATTCTCTGGACCTGAACTGGTTAAATACGTTTCCAGGCTATTTATGTGTACTAATCCCAGTGCGGAAGGAACAGGGGTATGACTATAAAAATATAGGAGAGGGGAGGAATGAAGATAGGACAGTGAAGTGCATCTGTATA
The DNA here is from genome assembly GCF_050947455.1 of Rhinoderma darwinii. Classification (NCBI taxonomy): domain Eukaryota; kingdom Metazoa; phylum Chordata; class Amphibia; order Anura; family Rhinodermatidae; genus Rhinoderma; species Rhinoderma darwinii. Next base: position 396,068,538 of record NC_134689.1, on the reverse strand, counting down.
CTTTATGCAGGCTGGGTGACAGGGTGACCAAAAGTCTCAGTTCAATGACTTCAAAAGGGCTGTCTATGTTTGCTACTTCCTGTCCCCAAACTGCTATTGTAGCAAGTGAAAAATTTAGACTAAAGAGAAGGGGATCCTCTAGTAAAGTCTTCATTAATTAGGACTGTTCCGTCAGCCAATAAATATTGAATAGATCAGCGGGGAGCATGTGTTATGGAATTGCAAGCTGAGCAATTCCCCATAGGCTGCTGGAGACTGCCGGGAGAAAGGGTGCAAATAAATCCACAACCTCAAATCCGTCACAACTGTGATTGACAGAGTCTAAGGCTACTCTAAGGTCTTCGCCTGAGCCCACCGCTAGGCAGGATGGTTTTTGCTGCATAGATCCCAGGTTGTCTTAGCAGAGTTCAGTGTTGGATAATAGGTGCAATGCAGGCAAACCTAAACAGGAACCAGACAGCCCGAGTTTAAAGAGAACGTCCAAAACAGTAAGCCAGTAGATATCAGGTAAAACAGAGATCAGAACCAGTCGGTAGCCGATAATCAAAATTGGTAAACAAAGGGTTATCCAAATACCAGAGGCGTAGCTAGGTTCTCCAGCACCCGGGGCAAAGATTCAGTTTGGCGCCCCCACCCCCCCAACCTCTTTCCCGACATCTCCTTCCCCCTCGCCGTGTTTGTTTTCTCTACCAATCGACGTGTCATTTCTTTTTATGTAACGCGAGAATAAAATTATTTGTACATTTCACAAGCAATATGGTTCTATACACAACACCAGAACCAAGCTCGGTACATATATACAGCCCCAGAACAAATACAGCTCAATTTAGTGCAACCCCTGCCGTATAGGTTTGTACGGCGTAAAACTACAGCTCCCAGCATAGCCTGAACAATGGTAAGGATATGCTGGGAGATGCGGTTTCACAAAAAATAAATCCTATCATAATCACACCACCCATCATCTCGCTGCAGCTCATACAGTGACTACATTACTGATTAGAGGCAGAATAAACATTTACATTAAGTGACTCACCGGTGACGTCTCAAATTCTAGTTCTTTTTCTCCATCCGGTCCAGACCTCTATGATGACTTCTCCCGGTCACAGCCCATTTCTGCAGTTTGCCGCTCACATGTCTTCAGCTTCTCACTTTACCAACATTTCTGCACCTATAAATAAATATAAAGTTATCATTATACCACACACTACGCCCCTAAATATAATAGCGCCAAACACTGCACCTCTAATTATAATAGCACCATACACCGTATCCCACACACACACTGTGCCCCCTGTAGATAGTGCCTGCCATAGAGCCCCCTGTAGATAGTGCCTGCCATAGAGCCCCCTGTAGATAGTGCCTGCCATAGAGCCCCCTGTAGATAGTGCCCCCATATAGACCACCCCTGTATATAGTGTCCCATAAATAACTCCCCCTATAGTGCTCTACAGATAGCCCACCCCTGTATATAGCCCCCTGTAGATATAGCCCACCCCTGTATATAGAGCTCTACAGATAGCCCAACCATGTATGTAGCCCCCCTGTAGATATAGCCCACCCCTGTATATAGTGCTCCACATATAGTCCACCCCTGTATATAGTGCTCCACATATAGTCCACCCCTGTATATAGTGTTTCACAGATATCCCACCCCTGTATATACTATATACAAGGGTGGGCTATCTGTGGAGCACTATAGGGGGGAGCTATTTGTGGGATACTATATACAGGGGTGGGCTATATCTACAGGGGGACTATATACAGGGGTGGGCTATATCTACAGGGGGACTATATCTACAGGGGGACTATATACAGGGGTGGGCTATCTACAGGGGGACCATATCTACAGGGGGACTATATCTACAGGGGGACTATATCTACAGGGGGACTATATCTACAGGGCTGGGCTATATCTACAGGGCTGGGCTATATCTACAGGGCTGGGATATACACAGGGGGCTATATATACAGGGGTGGGCTATACACAGGGGGGCTATATCTACAGAGGGGGGCTATACACAGGGGGGCTATATCTACAGGGGTGGGCTATATACAGGGGGAATATATATACAGGGCTGGGCTATATCTACAGGGCTGGGCTATATCTACAGGGCGACTATATCTACAGGGGGGGCTATATACTGGGGTGGGCTATCTATGGAGCACCATATACAGGGGTGGGCTATATCTACAGGGGGCTATATACTATATAGCCCACCCCTGTATATGGTGCTCTATAGACAGCCCACTCCAGTATATAGCCCCCCTGTAGATATAGTCCCCCTGTATATAGCCCAGCCCTGTAGATATAGTCCCCCTGTATATAGCCCAGCCCTGTAGATATAGTCCCCCTGTATATAGCCCAGCCCTGTAGATATAGTCCCCCTGTATATAGCCCAGCCCTGTAGATATAGTCCCCCTGTAGATAGACACCCCCCGTAGATAAAGTCCCCCGTGTAGACAAAGTCCCCCCCGCAGATACAGCCACACGTCTATTACAATTTAATGCCCCGCTTGCCCCCCTAGCTACGCCCCTGCAAATACACACCGGGGGCAATTTCCAAGAAGTCCAGAAGTCAGAGGTAAAGGGTGTAGGTAAGTAGCTTGATCAAAACACAGACAGGAAATTCACAAGCAAAGAACAGTTGGAGAAAGCCTAGTATAAATACTAACCCTACACCTGATAGGCAGAAGGACAGAGAAAAGAGATAGGCTCAAAGTAAAACCAGAACCGCTCATAAGCTAGAACAGTAGTCATGGTGATCCTAAGGGAACAGGCGTTTTCCTAACAGCATGAGTGACCACCACTCCATTCAAACGCCTCCTCACTGCAATGCAGTGCAGTGAGGAAAAACGGGACACTTAGGACCCCTGTTCTAGTGATGGGCACGCATGATGGATGTAGGACAACATGGCGGTGGGGAGTAGCGGCCCCAGGCACCGTGTTGTGGAAAGCTTTACCCTCTTGGAATCTTCTCCTTGTGGAAGTTCTGAGAAGAAGTGAATAGAGGTGTGAGAATGTCACGCTCTGCGTCCTTATGGGCAAGGTTTTTAAAAAGATATATATGGGACATATGGTTGGCGCCATAGTGGTTGGGCATTACACTGTGATGGAGGAAAGAGGTACCCGTAAGTGACCAGGTTGCAAGTAGTACACAGTGAGGTGAAATAGGCCAGGGGGACTGGAGACAATATGATGTAACTGAGTCTGGGCGTCTGATGCCACGATAGTGTAGGAACCACGCATGTCCTGAGATACAGACGGACGGAGAATAAATTCTATGACTTAAATTCCACACGTAGCATAAATACTGCGGATTTTCTGCAACAGATTTAATTATGTAAAATCCACAGCGTATTACAGTAGCACCAGAGAGGATGAGATTTGAACAAATCTCACCCACACGCTGCGTAAAAAACCTGTCGAAAAACCATTCATAAATTGACCTGCGGTGCGTTTTTTTAATCCGTAGCATTTATGTTGCTGAATCGCTGCTTTTCTGTTGCGTGTTTTCCCCATTGAATTCAATGGGGAGGTAAAGCCAGCAACAAATAGCAGGTGTTGCGATTTTTGCGGCGGAAAAGCTGCGATTCCGCCACAAAGATCGCAACTAAGAGAAAAAAAATCTCCTAGGCCAAATTCATACAACCGTAGCATACACCGCATTCCAAATTATTATGCAAATGTTATTTTTCGCTGATTTTCCTAAATGGTCGATGCAAATGACAGTCAGTATAATCTTCAAGCCATTAACCGTTGGTGTATAATGCAAATTTTATTGAACAAATCTCCTAATGATAACAGATTTTTTTTTAGAAGTAAAAAACTCAAAATGCACTGTTTCACATTATTGTGCACAACAGAGATCAAAACATTTTAAAGGTTGTAAAGAGAACTAAAATGGTAATTTGTTGAATTTGCAGCATCAGGAGGTCATATTTACAGAAATCAAAAGCTCTTTCAATAAAAAAAAACTTAACAGGCCAAGTTACATGTAACATAGGACCCCTTCTCTGATATCACCTTCACAATTCTTGCATCCATTGAATTTGTGAGTATTTGGGCAGTTTCTACTTGAATATCTTTGCAGGATGTCAGAATAGCCTCCCAGAGCTTCTGTTTTGATGTGAACTGCCTCCCACCCTCATAGATATTTTGCTTGAGGGTGTTCCAAAGGTTCTCAATAGGGTTGAGGTCAGGGGAACATGGGGCCACACCATGAGTTTCTCTCCTTTTATGCCCATAGCAGCCAATGACACAGAGGTATTCTTTGCAGCATGAGATGGTGCATTGTCATGCATGAAGATAATTTTGCTACGGAAGGCACGGTTCTTCTTTTTGTACCACGGAAGAAAGTGGTCAGTCATAAACTCTACGTACTTTGCAGAGGTCATTTTCACACCATCAGGGACCCTAAAGGGGCCTACCAGCTCTCTCCCCATGATTCCAGCCCAAAACATAACTCTGTCACCTCCTTGCTGACGTCGCAGCCTTGTTGGGACATGGTGGCCATTCACCAACCATCCACTACTCCATCCATCTGGACCATCCAGGGTTGCACGGCACTCATCCGTAAACAACATGGTTTGAAAATTAGTCTTCATGTATTTCTGAGCCCACTGCAACCGTTTCTGCTTGTGAGCATTGTTTAGGGGTGGCCGAATAATAGCTTTATGCACACTTGCAAACCTCTGGAGGATCCTACACCTTGAGGTTCGCGGGACTCCAGAGGCACCAGCGGCTTCAAATACCTGTTTGCTGCTTTGCAATGGCATTTTAGCAGCTGCTCTCCTAATCTTATTAATTTGTCTGGCAGAAACCTTCCTCATTATGCCCTTATCTGAACGCACCCGTCTGTGCTCTGAATCTTTTCACAGTACGATGATCACGCTTAGGCTGGGTTCACACGACCTATTTTCAGACGTAAACGAGGTGTATTATTCCTCGTTTTACGTCTGAAAATAGGGCTACAATACTTCGGCAAACATCTGCCCATTCATTTGAATGGGTTTGCCGACGTACTGTGCAGACAATCTGTCATTTACGCGTCGTCGTTTGACAGCTGTCAAACGACGACGCGTAAAAATACAGCCTCGTCAAAAGAAGTGCAGGACACTTCTTTCAGACGTAATTTGAGCCGTTCCTCATTGAACTCAATGAAGCACAGCTCAAAATTTACGGCTGTCAGAGAAGCCTCGCAAAATGCGAGGAGGAGCAATTACAACTGAAACGAGGCAGCTGTTTTCTCCTTGAAAACAGTCTGTCATTTCAGACGTAAAAGCCTGCTACCGTGTGCACATACCCTTAAGTTTTCTTGAAATATCCAATGTTTTCATACCTTGTCCAAGGTATTTCACGCTTTTCGGCAGCAGAGAGATCCTTTTTCTTTCCCATATTGCTTGAAACCTGTGGCCTGCTTAATAATGTGGAACGTCCTTCTTAAAGGGAATGTGTTGCCAGAAAAACATGTTTTTGTTTTTTTAATTAAACATTTAGTGTGTAGGTGATTAAACATTGTTCAAATTTTTTTAATTTTTTTCACGAGTCAGGAAATATTATAAATTAGATTCTAATTTATAATATTTCCCATTGCTGGTCACTAGATGGAGCTATTCCCAAAATTGCAGCATTGCAAAATTGGGTAAAAAGCCCTCGCTCTAGTGAGCTCTCAGCATCCCCCCCCCTCCTTTATCCTGGCTAGTGCCGGGATAAACGAGGGGTTTGAACGGTCTAACCTCCTACACTGTGTGTCGCCATTTTTTGAGCTAACACACAGTGTAGTAGGTTTACATACAGTAGTAAACGTACACAAACACGAACATACATTGAAATCTCTTACCTGCTCCTGCCGCCGCGGCTCCCTCCGGCCCGTCCGCTCCGTCTGCTGCCGCTGGTCCAAGTGCACAAGTCCGGAAGCCGCGACCGGAAGTAGTAATCTTACTGTCCGGCCGCGACTTCCGGTCCACAGGAAAATGGCGCCGGATGGTGCCAATTTCAAATTGGACTGTGTGGGAGCGGCGCATGCGCAGTTCCCACACAGACGGCGTACACAGAAGTGGATGGGACGGGACCCGTTCGCAGTCCCTATGGGACTGTGGCTGCCGTATTCCATGTCTGTATGTGTCGTTAATCGACACATACAGAAATGGAACAAAAAATGGCAGCCCCCATAGGGAAGAAAAAGTGTAAAAATAAGAAAAAGTAAAACACAAACACACAAATAAATATAAACGTTTTTAATAAAGCACTAACATCTTTAACATATTAAAAAAAAAAATGTGATGACACTGTTCCTTTAAGTAGTTTTCCTTTGATTGGGCACACCTGGCAAACTAATTATCACGGGTGTCTGAGATTGATTACAATGATCCAAAGAGCCCTAAGACACAATACCATCCATGAGTTTCATTGAAAAACTAATAATTAAATGTTAATTTTAAATCCAATGTGCATAATAATTTGGAACACGGTGTACGTCTGTTAAAAAAACGAGCCGACACACGGACACATGTTTTTCAACGGGTCCATTCACACGGCCGTTGCTTCAACAGACCGTCTGAAGGGTCAGTTGAAAAATAGAACATGTCCTATTTTCTTCAGTTTTCATGGATCCCTCGATAGACTTAGCGTGAAAAAAGCAGTTTTTCACGTCCGAGTTTGCACTCGTTCGTGTGAATCTGTCCTAACCCAGATCTCTCTGCTCCTGCGTCCAGCCCGGCCTTCAGGGGTGACGTTTCATCCCATGTGACTGCTGCAGCCAATCACAGGCTGCAGCGGTCACATGAGATGAAACATTATCCCAGAAGGCCGGGCTGCAGGATGTCAACTAGACGCATTGCCATGGCTATGGATAAGTAAAAGCTTTTTTTTTTCTTTTATGTGCTTTTTTTCGCAGCGGACATTCCGGCCAACAAACTGCACCACAATTTAGCGCATTTTTTCGTCCGGAATACCCTGTGTCCAGGGCGGATACACTGTGTACTTTTACGCAGCGTATCCGCCCTGTGTGAACATACCCAAAAAGTGAGGAACTAAACTAAAACTACGCAGTCTATCCTACCTCGATCTCGCAGCACATTCTGTCCGAATAATGGCACCACATTGTGGTGCGGTTTCTCAGGTGGAATTTCCGCTGCAAAAAGCAGCAGTGGATAAATGCAAAAAATGTTCATACATGTCATGGTAACGTGTCCCTCCTTTGACGTCCAAGCCGGCTTCCCGGGATGACACTGCAGCCCATGTGACCGCTGCAGCCTGTGATTGGCTGTCATCCCAGGAGGCCGGACTGGAGGAAGAAGCAGGGAGTTCTGGGTGATTATAAATAGTTTTTTTCTCCTGATATTTCGCCGCAAACGTCGGAAACACTTAGCTATTTGTTGCGGGTTTTGCATCCCCATTGAATTCATTGGGGAAAACGCAGCATAAATTGACATGTTGCGGATTTAAAATCCACGCCGCAGGTCAATTTAGTAAAGTTTTCGCTGCGTGTATTTTTCCGCAGCGTGGGCATGAGATTTTCAAGATCTCATCCACTTTGCTGCTACCGTAAATGCTGCGGAATTTCCACACAGAAATTCTGCAGCGTTTACGCTATGTGCGAACGCGGCCTTTGTGTCCGCGACATTTTATACCTGCCGCAGGGCCGTTCTTATTCTCTTGCTAGGTCTATTACATCTTCATAGAGAAAACAAATAGTGCAACACTAAGGAAATCCTCAAGGCATGGCCCGCTTGGGTTCCTTGAGGAGAAGTTTGGGCTGTAGGATACACACCATGAACTTCTTATTAATACTCGGCAATGTCTTAGTGTGTGAAGGGCACAGCCAGAGGCGTAAAGTGAACCTTCGGGGGCCCAATGCAAAATCTATAACAGGCCCCCACCTACCATATATCATTTATAATACCGGTGTCCTCCTATGTGGCTGAGGGGCTTTTGAGCCCCCTCGGTCTCCAGGGCCCGGGTGCGACTGCTACCTTTGAACCCCTGGGCACAGCACTGTCACGTGGCATGATACTTGTTTCTTCTTATCTTTCTTCAGTGACATAAGAACAAAGAGAAGCTCCGTCCTCAGATGAATAGTAAGCGGAACTATTGTGCAATTCTTTAGGTCATATTCTGCAGGTGTGTGAAACCAGTCAATGTTGACTTAACCCCAAACCATGGCCCGATCCTTCTCGTTTTTTTATACAGATCCTGAATCTTCGCAGACGTAGCCGACTTCACCTATTTACTTTTATTTCGGAAGATAAATACACATTTGAATTTCCTTAATGCTACACTAATAGCAGTGACGTGTATATCACTCGCTCATTTCTAGTTAACTTCTGTTATTTGCTAAGCCTCATGCCTGACATTTCCCTCTAGTCTGGTTTACTGAACCCTTTATAGATGCGAACATCACGTAATAATCTCCAGGAACAGTGGGCTGAGAGCCGGAGTATCTAAGGCTGGGTTCACATGACCTATTTTCAGATGTAAACGAGGCGTATTATGCCTCGTTTTACGTCTGAAAATACGGCTACAATACGTCGGCAAACATCTGCCCATTCATTTGAATGGGTTTGCCGACGTACTGTGCCGACGACCTCTCATTTACGCGTCGTCGTTTGACAGCTGTCAAACAACGACGCGTAAATTGACTGCCTCGGCAAAGAAGTGCAGGACACTTCTTTGCAACGTAATTTGAGCAGTTCTTCATTGAAGTCAATGAAGAGCAGCTCAAGATTACAGGCCTCAAAGACGCCTCGCATAATACGAGGAGCAGCATTTACGTCTGAAACGACGCAGCTGTTTTCTCCTGAAAACAGTCTGTCTTTTCAGACGTAAAAGCCGCTCATCGTGTGCACATACCCTAAGTCTATCATGTGTGATACTGACTGCTAAGCCTGAGTATCTAAGCCTAACATGTAGGACTGTCTGCTGAGCTGATGTAACTAATACTAGGTGATACTGTCTGCAGAGCTGGTATATCTAAGCCAATCATGTGTGATACTGTCTGCTGAGTCTGTGTATCTAAGCCTAGCATGTGTGATACTGTCTGCTGAGCTGGTGTATCTAAGCCTATAATGTGTGGTACTGTTTGCTCAGCACTGTATCATATCCTATCATGTATGATACTGTTTGCTAAACTGGTGTATCTAAGCCTAACATATGTAAGCCTAGGGGATACTGTCTTCTGAGCCAGTGTATCTAAGCCTATCATGTGTGACACTTTCTGCGGAGCGAGTGTATCTAAGACTAGGTGATACTGTCTGCAGAGCCAGTGTATCATGTGTGATACTGTCTGCTGAGTCTGTATCTAAGCCTATCATGTGTGATACTTGTTGCTGAGCACTGTATCTAATCCTATCATGTATGATACTGTCTACTGAGCCCAGTGTATCTAAGCCTATCAGGTATGATACTGTCTTCTGAACCTGCATATCTAAGCCTATCATGTCTGATATTTTCTCCTGAGCAGTTATATCTAGGCAAGGAAGGGGTAGGTATTCAGTCTACTGTGACTTTGATGCCCAAGGACCCACATACACCTGGAGCCAGCCTGCCCCTCAGATTACATCATGGTCGAGTTTCCGGCAAACACATCATGACCACAGAAAGATTTGGCTGCATTGAGCTGCAGACATTGTGCTTGGCAATGTTATAGGGTAGGTGGCATGAGGATATCCTTGTTAAGGGGCAAGTGACTAACACTCATAAGGAACACTGTAAATGGCAAGTGTTCATGCATGTGCGTGTGACCGTCTTTATTTATTCTCCTGAATGCCCCTCATTCTGTTAATGCCTCTGCCCTTTCCAGATCGGCAGCCTATGGTTGGATAAAGGGATCTGGCACAGAGATATCCATACTCCCTGATAGGGTTGCCACCTTTTCCATCCAAAAATACTGGCCAGGTTAACACACGTAAAAAAAAAGTGGATGTGATTTTGGGGCATGGCTTCACACAGAGTATGATTTTACAGATGGAGTATTAATGATGCCTTTTTGGTAATGTTGGCCATACACATTATATGAATGTTGCCCAACACCCAACACCCGTACATACACAGGGCCCCCTGAATGCAATCATGACACACACACTCTCGCAGTGCCCCATAAAAATAGTACCAAAAGGCGTGCCCCTTGAAAATAGTGCTATAGGCTGTGCTCCATACAAAAAATAGTGCACCACACAGTGCCCCCTGTAGAAAGTGACGCACACAATGTTCCCTGTAAATAGTGCCCCACACAGTACCCCCTGTAGAAAGTGACACATACAGTGTTCCCTGTAGATAGTTCCCCACACAGTGCCCCTTGTAGAGAGAAACATACACAGTGCCCTCTGCAGAGGAGACCTGGGAGGGGTCTGGAGGCCTCTTGGTAGAAGTGCCTGTTGGCAGTCGCGTAACTTAAAGCTTCTGGGCCCCAATGCAAAATCTATAACAGTGCCCCCCCACCTACTATATATCATTTATAATACTGGTGTCCTCCTATGTGGCTTGAACCCCTGAGGACGCCATCTCGGCAAAACATGTCGGGAGGGCTTTGTTGAATGTTTTTAAAATACCATCAGCTCAGAATCAATTCTGGGATAGCGGTCTGCAGACGCTTCCCTCTAGTATAGACAGTATATTAATTCTAGTGCTGTCAGCAGAGACTGGACATTACATCTATATCATACCTCCCAACCATCCTGGATTCAGCGGGACATCCTGGATTCTGGGCGGCGCCCCGCTGCCCCGAATGGCCGGAGGTATGTCCCGCTGTCAACTGTATCTGCATCCTCAGGACGCAGATACAGTTGAACCCAATTCTGAGGCAGGGAACCATCAGCTCCCTGCTTCAGAATTAGTTCATAGCGGAGGAGCAGATGGAGCTCTTCCGCTCGCCGAGGATTCCCTGGGCACAGCGCTACTTTAAGCGCTGTGCTCAGAGAAGCCCTTGACGTTACTGTCTGTCACGATCCGTGGGTATGTGGACCCACTAGGCCATACTGCCGTAGCGGAGTAACAGCTGGCCAGACAACAGTCCTAGTACAAGAGTACCTTTAATAGTCCAGACAGTAATGGAGGCTCGGCACAGATGAACCTGCAGACACCAGACGTGGTGTATATCAGCAGGCGTGACAGGTGGCACAACACGACTCCAACACACTAAGGCACAGGAACAAATATAGCACAGGATACAGGTAGCAGGGCACGGGAACAACGGGAACAGGTTAACACTAAGGGACCATTTGCTAAGACTAGAGAGGAGAACATTGGATCGAGCGGCGGTCAAGCGTGCAAGCTGCCACTTCATTCAAAGTGTATGGGAATGACGAAAACAGCCAAGTACCGTGTACTTGGCTGTTTCTGTCATTCTCATAGACATTAAATGGAGTAGCAGGCACAAGCTTGACTGCCGCTCTGTACAAGCTCCTCCTGCTTGAGAAGTTTTATTTTACTCAAAATGTCCAATCTGATTTCTGTTATTCTGCTCCATCAGAGGAGCAGAACAACAAAAAAATAAGAAGCGCTGGTTCTGTTGCACAACGGATAACACCGGCCACCCACTAAACCCATGGACCTTAAAGAAGCACTATTTTTTCTATTTTTTTTATTGCACCCTCCATTTTTACATTGGTGTTTCAGTGGTGTGCTTTGTGTAGAAATCGGGTCCAGCGCCGCTCACGTGATCTTCATTCTGACCTCGTCTGAAATCGCCCCTGTTTTGAAAACCGGAACTCAGTGTAATGGCAGGGGGTAGGGAGACGGACAAGTGAGCCCTAATCTACCCGCCACTCTGTCCCTGCCTACTTGCAATTACCCGCCCTAGGCGACGGGGTACAACTGGGCGGCGGTCCCTGCGCTCAGTAAGTGCACGACAAACATACAAAGGAACACAAGCAAGGAAAAGGGGCCGTTGCCCACGGCAACACCGTGAGCAACCAGAGTGGTGAACGAGCCGAGTCAAGCCAGGAGTGTGCGAGGTACAAAACGAAAAGCAGAAGAGTAGTCGGTAAGCCAGGGTCTGTATGGAGCAGGATCAAAAATAGCAGGAGCTGTAGCTGGGCCAGGAAACCACAAGGAAAGAATCACAAGCACCGAGGGACAGGAAGTGCAGGCTTAAATAGACCGAGGGCCGGAGCTAGCTGAGTCTGGCCAGGTTACGATAGGCTCTCCCACTCCTAAGCCTGCCAGCCTGAATGGTGGAAGCAGGAGTCAGTCTCAGGGATGTATTCTCAGGTGCTGACTGATTAGTTCTGGGAGTTAACCCCGAAGCTGTGCCTGGCAGATCCTTTACAGTACCCCCCCTTTATGAGGGGCCACCGGACCCTTTCTAAGTGGACCTGGCTTACTGGGGAAACGCAGGTGGAACCTCCTGACCAATACCCCAGCGTGAACATCCCGGGCGGCTACCCAAGTCCTCTCCTCGGGCCCGTATCCTCTCCAATGGACCAGGTACTGGAGGGAGCCTTGGACCATCTTGCTGTCCACAATCCTGGCCACCTCGAATTCCACCCCCTCCGGGGTGAGGATGAGAACAGGAGGTCTCCTCGAGGGAGCCAAGGACGGGGAGCAGCGTTTGAGGAGGGAGACATGAAACACGTCGTGTATCCGAAAAGACGGGGGTAACTCCAGCCGGAAGGAGACAGGATTGAGGACCTCAATGACCTTATACGGCCCAATAAACCGGGGAGCAAACTTCTTGGACGGAACCTTGAGACGCAAGTTCCTAGACGACAACCACACCAGATCCCCGACCATAAACAGGGGGTTAGCAGAACGTTTTTTTATCAGCCTGAGTTTTTTGTACGCTCTGGGACACCTCTAGGTTTTTCTGACCCTGGGCCCAGACTGTGCACAGTTCCCGATGAACGACCTCTACCTCGGGATTGTTGGAACTACCAGGTGAAACGGAGGAGAACCGTGGATTAAACCCAAAATTACAAAAAAAAGGAGAGACCCCTGACGAGTTACTGACCCGGTTATTAAGGGAAAATTCGGCGAGGGGAATGAAAGAGACCCAATCAAATTGACAGAGACAAAACACCTTAAGTATTGTTCTAGAGATTGATTAGTCCTCTCCGTTTGGCCATTGGTTTCAGGATGGAAGGCAGAGGAGAAGGACAGATCAATCCCCAACTTCATACAGAAGGCTCTCCAAAACAATGAAACAAATTGTACCCCTCTGTCCGAAACAATATTGACAGGGACCCCATGGAGACGCAGGATGTGTTTGACAAACAAGGTAGCCAACGTTTTGGCGTTGGGTAGTTTGTTGAGGGGCACAAAGTGGCACATCTTACTGAAGCGGTCCACCACCACCCACACCACCGACTTGCCTTGGGATGGAGGCAAATCGGTGATAAAATCCATGGAGATATGTGTCCAAGGTCTCTGGGGTATGGGCAACGAACGCAGTAAGCCCGCTGGTCGGGACCTGGGAGTCTTGGACCTAGCACAAACCTCACAAGCGGCGACGTAGGCCTTAACGTCTTTAGGCAACCCAGGCCACCAATAATTTCTGGTAATGAGGTGTTTGGTACCCAGGATGCCTGGATGGCCAGATAGTGCGGAGTCATGATTTTCCCTAAGTACCCTTAGCCGGAATTGCAGGGGAACAAACAGCTTGTTCTCAGGAAGGTTCCCCGGAGCTGCACCTTGATCAGCAGCAATATCAGAGACTAAATCAGAATCGATCGAGGAAATGATTATACCTGGAGGCAAAATACAAGCAGGATCTTCCTCCGAAGGAGGGCTGGCCATGAAGCTACGCGACAGTGCATCAGCCTTAATATTTTTAGACCCAGCCCTATAGGTAACCAAAAAATTGAATCTGGTAAAAAATAACGCCCATCGAGCTTGTCTCGGGTTTAGCCTCCGGGCAGATTCTAGGAAAACCAGATTGTTGTGGTCGGTAAGGACCGTTACTTGGTGCCTAGCCCCCTCCAGGAAGTGGCGCCACTCTTCAAATGCCCATTTAATGGCTAAGAGTTCGCGGTTGCCAATATCATAGTTACTTTCAGTTGGCGAAAACTTCCTGGAGAAGTAGGCACAGGGGCGGAGATGGGTGAGGGACCTGGTACCCTGGGACAAGACAGCCCCCACTCCCACCTCAGATGCGTCAACTTCCACGATAAATGGCTCCATTTGGTTGGGCTGAACCAGCACCGGGGCCGAGACAAAGCACTTCTTAAGGACCCCAAAAGCCTGGACAGCCTCAGGAGGCCAGTGGAGGAGATCAGCACCTTTGCGAGTGAGGTCCGTAAGGGGCTTAGCGACGACCGAGAAGTTAGCAATAAATCTCCTGTAATAATTAGCGAACCCCAAAAAACACTGTAACGCCTTCAGGGAGGCAGGTTGGACCCATTCCGCCACAGCCTGAACTCATGAGGAGTGAGGATTTGACCCAAAAATGGAATCTCCTGTACCCCAAACACACATTTTTCGGTTTTGGCAAACAGTTTATTTTCCCGAAGGACCTGGAGCACCTTCCTGACATGCTCAATGTGGGAGGACCAGTCCTTGGAAAACACCAGTATGTCATCAAGGTACACTACCAGAAAAATCCCCAGGTAATTTCTCAAAATCTCATTTATGAAATTCTGGAAGACTGCAGGGGCATTACACAACCCAAAGGGCATGACGAGGTATTCGAAATGGCCTTCGGGCGTGTTAAACGCAGTCTTCCACTCATCCCCCTCTTTGATGCGAATAAGGTTATACGCCCCCCGTAGATCCAATTTAGAAAACCATTGGGCCCCCTGAACCTGATTAAAGAGATCAGGAATCAAAGGAAGGGGATACTGGTTCCTTACCGTGACCTTATTCAGGCTACGGTAGTCAATGCATGGCCTAAGACCACCATCTTTCTTCCCCACGAAGAAGAAGCCAGCACCTACTGGAGAAGAAGAGGGACGAATGTAACACTTGGCCAGGGATTCCTGGATATACACTCTCATAGCTTCACGTTCGGGACAAGAAAGATTAAATATCCTACCCTTAGGAAGCTTAGCTCCTGGTACCAATTCGATAGCGCAATCGTATTCTCTATGAGGTGGTAACACTTCGGAGGCCACCCTACAGAAAACATCAGCGAAGTCCTGAACAAACTCGGGTAGCGTATTCGCCTCCTTAACAGAAAAACATGACGTACAACATTCATTACCCCATTTGGTTAGCTCCCCAGTATTCCAGTCAAACGTAGGATTATGCAACTGCAACCAGGGAAGACCTAGAACCAAATCGTACGATAATCCCTGCATCAACAGTACAGAGCATTGCTCCACATGCATGGAGCCAACAAGGAGTTCAAAAACAGGGGTATGCTGTGTAAAATAACCATTAGCAAGAGGAGTGGAGTCGATACCCACTACCGGGACAGGTTTAGGCAAATCAATCAGAGGCATAGCAAGGGACATAGCAAATTCCACAGACATGATATTAGTAGAGGACCCTGAATCCACGAAGGCACTGCCGGTAGCAGACCTACCACCAAAAGAGACCTGAAAGGGAAGCAAGATCTTAGTACGTTTCATATTTACGGGAAATACCTGTGCGCCCAAGTGACCTCCCCGATGATCACTTAGACGCGGAAGTTCTCTGGCTGCAATCTTACGCTTAGGACAGTTGTTCACTTGATGCTTGTCGTCCCCACAGTAGAAGCAGAGACCATTCTTCCTGCGGAATTCTCTACGTTGTTGGGGGGACACGGAGGCCCCGAGTTGCATAGGTATCTCTGAATCTTTCGGGGAGGAACGAAGCAACGGAGCTTCAGGAGGCATCATGGGGGAGTCGGAGGAGAAAACACATAAACGTTCACGTTGTCGTTCCCTGAGACGTCGGTCAAGTCGTACCGCTAAAGCCATAACCTGGTCTAGGGAGTCAGAAGAGGGATAGCTAACTAGCAGGTCTTTCAGGGCATTCGACAGACCCAACCTAAACTGGCACCTTAAGGCAGGGTCATTCCACCGAGAAGCTACGCACCACTTCCGAAAGTCAGAGCAATACTCCTCAACAGGTCTCTTACCCTGACTTAAGGTCACCAGCTGACTCTCGGCAAAGGCAGTCCTGTCAGTCTCGTCATAAATAAGTCAGAGAGCAGAAAAGAAACAATCAACGGAGGAAAGTTCAGGGGCGTCAGGAGCCAAGGAGAAGGCCCACTCTTGGGGCCCTTCCTGGAGCCGGGACATAATTATACCCACCCGCTGGCTCTCAGAACCTGAGGAATGAGGCTTTAAACGAAAGTAAAGCCTACAACTCTCCCGAAAGGAGAGAAAAGCCCTCCGGTCCCCTGAGAACCGGTCGGGCAACTTGAGGTGGGGTTCAAGAGGTGCGGTGAGGGGAACTACCAGGGTAGCATCAGGCTGGTTGACCCTCTGAGCCAGGGCCTGGACCTGTAGGGAGAGACCCTGCATTTGCTGAGCCAGGGTCTCACGGGGATCCATAGTGGTGTCAGGGACCAGGGGTAGACTAGGTATGGGCTTGTGATTATGTAATGGCAGGGGGTAGGGAGACAGACAAGTGAGCCCTAATCTACCCGCCACTCTGTCCCTGCCTACTTGCAACGACCCGCCCTAGGCGACGGGGTACAACTGGGCGGCGGTCCCTGCGCTCAGTAAGTGCACGACAAACACGACAAACATACAAAGGAACACAAGCAAGGAAAAGGGGCCGTTGCCCACTGCAACACCGTGAGCAACCAGAGTGGTGAACGAGCCGAGTCAAGCCAGGAGTGTGCGAGGTACAAAACGAAAAGCAGAAGAGTAGTCGGTAAGCCAGGGTCTGTATGGAGCAGGATCAAAAATAGCAGGAGCTGTAGCTGGGCCAGGAAACCACAAGGAAAGAATCACAAGCACCGAGGGACAGGAAGTGCAGGCTTAAATAGACCGAGGGCGGGAGCTAGCTGAGTCTGGCCAGGTTACGATAGGCTCTCCCACTCCTAAGCCTGCCAGCCTGAATGGTGGAAGCAGGAGTCAGTCTCAGGGATGTATTCTCAGGTGCTGACTGATTAGTTCTGGGAGTTAACCCCGAAGCTGTGCCTGGCAGATCCTTTACACTCAGGCTCTCAATGCATTCCTATGGGGCCTCGTTCTGGCCTCGTTCCGGCTCTCATAGGAATGCATTGAGAGCCTGAGTTCCGGTTTATTCAAAAGCACTGTGACTCCGGACAAGTCAGAGGGAAGATCACGTGAGCGGCACTGGACCCGAAAAATACAAGATGCGGGGATCGGTAAGTATTTCTGCACACAGCAGCCCACTGAAACACTATACTACTAGCAATAAAAAAAATCAAGTAGAGTGCTTCTTTAATGGGTTTTGTCGGGTTTCCGTTGGCGTGTCCATGGTTTAAAACAATAGTGCAGCATGCTGCACTATTGTATCCGATATTCTTGGCCGGATCTGCAACGGAGGCCCCTAATGGCAGATGTGAACAAGGCCTAACACAAAAGTTAAAGCTCGTCATTTTGCGCCACTTTATTTTAATATGTTTAACCAAGAGGAAAGGGGAAAAAAAAAGACATCTAAAAAAACAAAAAAAATACACCGCATATCTGCAATGGTAGCCACAGGGAAACAGAAAAACCGCATGAAATAGTGGTGCCGTTTTTCGGGCGGCATTTCCGCTGCGGAAATCCTACAAGGATCCTCCTGTCATGACGTTTCATCCCATGTTACTGCTGCAGCAAATCAAATGCTGTCGCTTTCAAATAGACGACAGCGTCATCTCAGGAGGCCGGGCTGCGCTCAGAAGAAAGAGACGCGTCACCTAGACTACGGCCGGGGTAAGTATAAACAGTTTTTTAAACTTAAAATAAATAAAAAAAACTTTTCTCGAATTTGTGATTTTTGCTGCAAAAGTCGCAACACATAGCACTTTGCTGGAGGTTTTACTTCCCCATTGAATTACATGGGGAAAACCAACAACAGAGGAGCAATGATTCCGTAGCATTAAAGAACCCCACCGCACCCGTATTGGGTTTTTTGGGCAGATTTTTCCTCCTGTGTGTGGATGAGATTTGTTCATATCTCATCCATACGGCTGCTACTGTAATACGCTGCAGATTTTCCGCAATTAAATTAGCTGGATAAATCTGCAGTGTTCATGACTAGTGTGTTCCTACTCTAATAATAAGGCCCAAATCACACAGAGCTATTTGGCGCTGATTTTGACACAGAAACAGCATCGGAATCAGCGCAAAAAATGGCAGAAACCACCTCCCATTGATTCCAAACTGAGACGGAGGCGTTTTTTCCCGGGGTGGTTTTTAGCCACTCATGGGGGAAAAAAAGCAGGAAATCAATGGGAGACATAAAAATCATTGTTCACTGAATTTTTTTGCCTGAGGTCCTCAATGGCCGCAAAAAACGCAGTAAAGTACAAGCAGGTCAAAATCTGCCTCAAAGTTCCTTAAGGAAGTTTGAGGCAGATTTTTTTCTGCCTGCAAAATACTCTGTGTGTACAGGGCCTAACACTAACTCAGCAGTTTTAGACACTTTACCTGTGTCAGAAGAGCTGCTTGCTCCCTCTCCACGTTGTCCCACGACCTTGTCCTGGCTGCCAGCGATGAATCCTGGTCTTCCAGCCAGGTCCAGTCCTCTAGGCTCCAGTCAGAAAATTGGGGGGGGGGGGGGGGGGGGGGGGGGGGGGAATCAGAGAACCCATGTCGCCGCATTATTGCTTGACTCTTCCTCCTCTCCTCACACAGCTATTACATTGATGTGGAGGAGGGGAAGGAGGTCAGTCGAAGAAAGGGCGGACAAGGGGGCAGACCAGGGGGTGGGCGGGACGGTCTGTACACTCTGAAATTTACCAGTGGGGTGGAGCAGGGTGTGGAGCTGGGGGGCGGTATTTGGTGGCTTGGTCCCCATGATGAGCAGGTGGACGAGAGGCGGTGGCCACAGACTTTACTTTGGTAAAAAGAACGGGCCCCATTGCAGGGGCCTGTTTTTTCTACCAAAGGCAAGACGGGCGGGTGGAGAGGCTGTAATGAGCGGCGGCAGTCGGCAGCAGCAGTTCGATTTGATCCGGGCCCCTGAGAGCAGTACACTAGTACTGCCCTGATGACGGCCCTGGTCGCAGCCGTCGAGGGGTGAGTAGGAATGATGATCCGTGGCCATGGCCGTTACAGTATCCCCCCTCTTACGCTCCCTCTTCTTAAGACGAGAGCAAGAGAGAAACTTCCTAATGAGGGTAGGGGCATTAAGGTTCTCTTTTGGCTCCCATTCTCTTTTGGCTCCCAGGACCTCTTTTCAGGACCAAACCCTCTCCAGTCCACCAATTAGAAGGTTCTTCCTCCTATCCTCTTGCAGTCCAGGATCCACTTCACCTCAAACACATCAGATGAACCGCTGGGAGCCACTGCGGGACCAGGGGTCTTAAGATACTTAAGTCTTACTATAGCGGTTCAGGACCACAGGCTTCAGGAGGGACACATGAAAGGCGTTGGGGATTCTGAGGGTAGGAGGCAGCCGAAGCTTATAGGAGACCAGGTTTATTTGTTGTAGTATCTCAAAGGGTCCGAGGAACCTGGAAGCAAACTTGTAGGAAGGTACCTTTAGGCGGATATTCCTTGAGGACCGCCAGACTTTGGTACCTGGCAGATACTGAGGCAGCTCTCTTCTCCTAGTATCCGCCTTTTGCTTCATGCGATCGACTGCCTGCAGAATAGAGGACCGGGTTTGCTACCAGACCTGTAGATGGTCTCCAAATGCAGAGTCAGCTGCGGGTACCTGGGATGGGTACCGGAACAGGAAGAGGGATTTGTCACGTCAGTGGCTACTCCTTAAGCGGAATCCCCGTTGCCGATGATCTGGCCGGGGATTCCGCTCCTAGAGGATACCCCTGAGGTTACTGTGCATACATGGACATTGATGTCAGGGGCTCCTCCTGGAGCGAAATCCCCGGCCAGTGTCGGCAATGGGGATTCCGCTCAAGGAGTAGCCACTGACGTCACTGTCCATACATGAACAGTGACATCACGGCTTCCCTCTAGGAGCGGAATCCCCGGCCTATGCTCTGGCTGGGGATTCCGCTCCTAGACGGAGTATCAATGGCGCTATCTACAGGGGGGGTGCTATCTTCAAGGAGGTGTGGCACTATCTACATGGAAACTGTGGCACTAATTAGGGGCACTAGCTACATGGAACACTGTGGTGCTATCTACATGTGCACTGTGTCACTATCTACAAGGGCACTGGCACTAGGGGCAGCTAAGGGGGCATTGTACTGTATGGGGACAGCTATGGGGCGTTATGCTGTATGGGGGAATTTGTTTGGGCATTATACTGCATGGGGGCATCAGTGTGGGCATTATACAGTATGGGGCATCTGTGTGGGCATTATACTGTATGCGGGCATCTGTATTGGCTTTATAATGTATGGGTACATCTATGGGGTAGTATACTGTATGGTGGCAGCTATGGGAGCATTATACTGTGTGCGGCCAGCTATTTGGTATTATACTGTGTGGGAGGCACTATGGGAGCATGATACGGTGTGGGCTGAACAGGGTGTGTATGGGCGGGGATTGGGTGGGATTCGAGGCGTGGCTTAAAATAAAGAAAATTGACGCATCACGCTGCTCATCCCGCATCGGTTGTATCTCTTTACTACAGTAACATCTTCATATGCTTACCCTCAATGTTGAGTTCGGTCCTCGCCCTCTTGTCGGGACCTTAATAGCGCTAGATCCTGAACAGCGCCAGGATCGAGGGCTATGCCCGAAGAGGACCCAACTCAGGAGGGAGGTAGA
The DNA here is from genome assembly GCF_050947455.1 of Rhinoderma darwinii. Classification (NCBI taxonomy): domain Eukaryota; kingdom Metazoa; phylum Chordata; class Amphibia; order Anura; family Rhinodermatidae; genus Rhinoderma; species Rhinoderma darwinii. Next base: position 396,047,817 of record NC_134689.1, on the reverse strand, counting down.
CCAACTCAATAGCAAGGAGGTTAAGGGTATGTTCACACGGTGCGGAAACGGTGCATAAAGGTACACAGCGCATCCGCCCAGGTGGCCGCAGGCAATTCCGGGCAAAAAACCACACCAAATGTGGTGCAGTTTTTCGGCCGGAATGTTCGCTGCGGAAAACTACAGACGATCCCAGGAGACCGCTGCAGCCTGTGATTGGCTGCAGAGGCCTGCAGAATGTGAGAGGTAAGTATAAGGTGTATTTTTTTTCTATGTTGCGATTTTTGCAGCGTAATTGCTACGATTCCACCACAAAAGTCGTAACTCTTGACTGTTGCAGGTTTTAGATCCCCATTGAATTCAATGGGGAAAACCCGCAACAAAATACCGGCTATTCCGCAACCACAATTGACATGCTGCGGCTTAAAAAAACGAATGTGGATGAGTTTTTTTAAAATGTTGCAGAACAACACTCATTCCACTCTGCTACTGTATTATGCTGTGGATTTTCTGCAACTAAATATGTCCAAGTGTGGACTAGCCCTAAGTATATGGATTCTGACTGCTGGGGCCATGTATCTAAGCATATCATGTGTGATACCTTCTGCTGAGCCAAGGCGGAGAGCTGTGTAAAGTAACACAGCCGGAGTGTGGTCTCAGAAAGACTGGCCGAGGCCTGTGGAAGGAGATAAACTTCCTTCCAAGTATTATCTGTTAGGCCTTATTCACATGACCGTTGAATACGTTCGTGTGACGGCCGTTAAAACGACGACCGTCACATGAACTCATGTAATTCAATGGGGCCGTTCACACGGCCGCTGTCCTATTTTTTTGCGCTTCATGTATCCCTCAATAGACTTTAGTCTATGAGGGATGCGTGATAATGCGTCCCGCAAGGTAGAGCATGGATGCACCTGGGACGTATAAAATGACAGTTCGTGTTCGAGTGCAACGCTCGTGTGAATCTAGGCTTAAACTGCTGTGGTAACGTTTAAGATATTGTGCGACTTCATTGTAACCATTCGTTTAGGGCTACTCGGCGACTTTTTGTAGCACGACTTTCACATTTTAACTGTTGAGAAATGGCTGCAGTCACAAGAGTAAATAAAGTTGAATGCATCATCTAGATTGCAGCTGTAGTTAAATAGTTAAAATGTGAAAGTCGCGCTACAAAAAGTCACCGTAAAGCTCTAGCCCTAGACCACCTGAGAAACCGCCTGTTGAAACTGTCCCCCCACAACAGTGCAAACCACAATGTCCCCATAGCAGTGTAAGCCACATGCCTCTTACCGCGGGTAGGTAGTATGGTGGACATCAGTCCGGACATACCGGAGGTTGGCAGTCCTAGCTGGCCGCTGTCATGATGACATTGATGGCTCAGTGTTAACAGTAAGGACCGGTGTTTGTGCATGTCCTACTGCTGCCATCAATAAACCATCAATGTTTTCATTACAGAGGAAAAGGGCCCAGCCAGTCCAACAGGATCAAAAAAGAAAATCCAGGAAAAACGTGATTAATTTTTCACGCAACATCAGACATCGGTCAAGAATCTGTGCACCCCATAGGCATTGTTCTTTGGCAGATCCTGCATAAATTTGTGGCGTGTCCCTATAAATATTTATGGCCAGCTTTAAATTCACATATTAATGACAGTGAAATCAGGTTGGACAAATTATCTGTTCATTTATGGCTGGCTCATTGGATACCAGAAGAAAGCTACTCAAGGAAGGTCTCTCCATGTTCCAGCCTCATAACCTTTCCTCATTATCTGATATCCCATTGAGAAGCCAATGTCCCAAAATACTGGGTTCCAAGGCAGAGCCATAGCTAGGCTTTCTTTCACCTGTGGCAAAGGTTCAGTTCACCACCCTAGCCTGGTATCTACGTACCCAGGACAAGCAAAGTGGCTTGTTGGTGCCACCCTTGGACCCAGTACCTGCCCCGGTTGCACCCCTAACTACGCACCTGTACAAGTAGGTGCCAGTAAGCCTTGGCCAGGGTAATTGCACTGTGCTGAATTTTCGGTTTGGGTGATAGGATGCCCAGCTACACTTCTGGTGGTTAGGGATCTTCGCTTACAGATCAATACCAATGTCATCTTCTGACATGTCTTTACTTGTCAGAGGATGAACTTAGGTGATATTCACCTTCAGCAAGTGAAGGAAAGACTCTCAAATACCTCTGAAGACCTTCAGGAATGACTACCAAGAACTAGGGGCTCCTGTAGAAAGGACAGCTTAGACCTTCCAACGGACCCATCCCCAGTCCTCTAATCAGGGCAAATCTACATATAGTTTGTATGTTCCACCTCCCAAATCATTCTGATCGGTGTATGTATATTAGCGAGCAAGAAGTAGTGGACACATAAAATGTAGTATGACTACAGACTACACAGGGTTTGTTTGTAGTCTGTAACCATAGAGACGCATGAGTCTGTATAGGAACTCAGTAGAAGATTTTTAATCAAGACTATTTACAGAGTTGCTTATTTTCTCATTTTAGATGCATTGGAACAATAATAATAATATGACCGTGGGATAAACAGAGTACGGTTCTGAATGAAGAAACTTGGGAAGAAAAAAATGTTCCTTTCACCGGGCGCTCTCGTGTGAGTAATTCACTTGATTCCACGGAGTCATAAGTATGGATTAAAAAGATTTATTGCTAAACAAGTTAAAAAATAATAAAAGGATTATTTTTTAACTTGTTTAGCAATAAATCTTTTTAAGCCATACTTATGACTCCGTGGAATCAGTGGAATCAAGTGAATTACTCACACAAGAGCGCCCGGTGAAAGGAGCATTTTTTCTTCCCAAGTTTCTTCATTCAAAAAGACCACGAAAAAGAGGCTCCAGCGTCGGAGACATCCTTCGTGGTTTAGCTCCAGAGGCTAGCACAGTGTGAACGAAACCAAAGGTGGAAAAGCACCTGACAAGCTAGAAAGTTAAATTGTGCTGATGACCTTGCACAAGTTAATCAGGTGAGTCCTACCATATCACTCCCTGACCTATATATCTACCCTACTTGTACTTTATCACCTTAGAGGAGCGCCGTCTCTCTCTTTTTTCCCCATTTTTTTTTTCAAGCAGAGTACGGTTCTGTAACCCTTAATACATTAACTGCGTGTGACATTCCCAATTCCCTTAAGCTACCCTCTAGCTTTCTTTCACCAAATGATGACACTGGGACTTTTAGAGCTGGAATGAATTGGCCACAGCAGCAATTTTATTAACAGGAAACGGAAAAACAACACAATAATAAATACCAGTAACAAATACCATATAAATAACCATAACTTAACTCCTTCCCGATATTTGACGTATCCATACGCCAAAGTCGGGTAGGGGAAGTATGGAACGGGGTCACGGAGTGAACCTCTCCATACGATGCCGGTGTCGGCTGAATGTTACAGCCGACACTTCAGAGTAAGGAGCGGCATCGCGCTCGAGCGCGATCCCGCTCTTTTAACTAGTTAGATTCTGCTGTCAATACCGACCGCAGCATTTAAATTGTTAGAAAGAGGGGGCGAACCCCTCTAACAGCTCATCGCGCCCCCCGCAACGCAATCGCGCGGGGGGGGGGTGGGGGGGTGGGGGCGATGGTTGCTATGGCTGCCTGGGGCCTCCGGCAGGGCTTAATAGAAGCCTGTCAGAATCACGATATACGGCAATACATTAGGAATGTAAGTATGAACTTATTTTTAAAAAAAATTATATTAAAATTGTATTTTCCGCGCGCCGAGCATGGTACTGTCCAGGGTGCTGAAAGAGTTACCTCCGATCAGTGCAGCCCATTAACTCTTTCAGCACCCTGGACAGTACCATGCTCGGCGCACGGAAACGGAAACACGGAGTGCACACGGAAACCACACGGACCCGTCAAAAGCGGCCGTGAAAACGGTGATGTAAGTGTGCACGAGGCCTAAGGCAGGTAGGAGCAGCCGAAGTGCAAATTACCAAATAAATGGTCGGTGCTATGGATGGCCTTACCTAATAGACAGCTAGGATGTGGGCACGTGCTGTCCGGTGTGTGAAACGCCCAGATTCAAGTAATTAGCACATGAGTCATTCAGTCCATGAGGTTTGCATTCAATTCAGTGTGGTGAGTGTCAGCTGTTTTTATGTTTTATTATTTAATCACTAATGACACCTAATCTACAGAACATACGTGTTTACATGGATACGGTAGATAGTACACATTTGTAATCTTTATTATTATATGTCCAGATGAGACTCTTAAATCACATGTTTTTTGTACATGGTCACATTCTTACATTGTGCGATTTTTATATGTTTTCTATAAATTGCTATTAATCACAACCCTTGTTTTTTGAACTGTGTTCTCTGTATTTATACTCGTGTGATACTACCACTGTTTGCTTGAAAATGCTTCCATTGAGGAAGTGAAACGTTGCACTTGTTGTGTGAATAAACTTTACTTTTTTTCATGAGTGCTGCTTCCATGCTCTTGTCCTTTTGTTATACACCAGAATGGTATTATTGAAAACTACAGCTTATCCCACAAAAAATAAACCCTCACACCACTTAATCGACGGAAAAATAAAAAAGTTATGGCTCTCGGAATTTGGCGACACAAAATAAATTTTCTTTTTTACACTTCGGTTTTTACTTTACTGTAAAATATACTGTAAAATATAGAAAAAACTATATATATTTGGTATCGCCATAATCGTATTGACTCCAAAAATAAACATAACATATTGTTTTAATTGCACAGTGAATTCCGTAAAAACGACACGTAAAAAACAATGAAGGAATCGCTGTGTTTTTCATTTTCTACCCTACAGCTCCACACACAGCCCCCCTGTAGATAGCTCCACACCCAGCCCCCCTGTAGATAGCTACACACACGGCCCCCTGTAGATAGCACCACACACGGCCCCCCTGTAGATAGCACCACACACAGCCCCCCTGGAGATAGTGCCACACACAGCCCCCTGTAGATAGCTCCACACACAGCCCCCCTGTAGATAGCTCCACACACAGCCCCCCTGTAGATAGCTCCACACACAGCCCCCCTGTAGATAGCTCCACACACAGCCCCCCTGTAGATAGCTCCACACACAGCCCCCCTGTAGATAGCACCACACACAGACCCCCTGTAGACAGCTCCACACACAGCCCCCTGTAGATAGCGCCACACACAGCCCCCCTGTAGATAGCGCCACACACAGCCCCCCTGTAGATAGCGCCACACACAGCCACCCTGTAGATCGAGACACACACAGCCCCCTGTAAATAGCTCCACACCCATCCCCCCTGTAGATAGCTCCACACACAGCCCCCTGTAGATAGCTCCACACCCATCCCCCCTGTAGATAGCTCCACACCCAGCCTTCCTGTAGATAGCTCCACTCGCAGCCCCCCTATAGATAGCGCCACACACAGCTCCCCTATAGATAGCTCCACACACAGCCTCTCTGTAGATAGATCCATACACAGCCCCCTGTAGATAGCTCCACACCCAGTCCCCCTGTCAATAGCGCCACACACAGCCCCCTGTAGATAGCTCAACACACAGCCCTCCTGTAGATAGCGCCACACACACACATCCCCCCTGTAGATAGCTCCACACACAGCCCTCCTGTAGATAGCTCCACACAGCCCCCTGTAGATAGCTCCACACCCATCCCCCCTGTAGATAGCTCCACACCCAGCCTTCCTGTAGATAGCGCCACACGCAGCCCCCCTGTAGATAGCGCCACACGCAGCCCCCCTGTAGATAGCGCCACACACAGCTCCCCTGTAGTTAGCTCCACACACAGCCTCTCTGTAGATAGATCCATACACAGCCCCCTGTAGATAGCTCCACACCCAGCCCCCCGTAGATAGCGCCACACATAGCTCCCCCTGTAGATATCTCCACACACAGCCCCTCTGTACATAGCGCCACACACAGCCCCCTTTTGTACATAGCACCACACAACCCCCTCCCCCTTGTACATAGTGCTACACAACCACCCTTCCCCGTTGTACCTAGTGGCACACAACCCCTCTCCCCCCTTGTACATAGTGCCACACAACCCCCTTATACTTTATGCCACAATGCCACCAGAGCGAAGAGCGGTAGAGGTAGCCTACTGCTGCCACTCTCCGCTCTGCTTTGACGTCACTTACCATCAGAAGAAGGCAGGAGGTCTTGCAGCGGCGTTCTCATTGGTGTTGATGCCGGCCCGGGAGTGGACCAGTCCAGTCACCTGACCGGTGAGGTCAGATGACAGGTCAGGTGACTGGGCTGGTCCACTCCCGGGCCGGCATCGATCCCAATCAGAACACCGCCGCAAGACTCCTGCCTTTTTCTGATGCTGATCGCTGCTGAAGTCGCCTGGCATGCAGGGCGCTTGTCAGCAGCGATCAGCTGTTTTGGACATTTTGCAGACCGCCCAAGACAGCGGGACATCGGTGAGAAACCGATCGGGACGGTTGGGAGCTATGGTAATGTAAAGCCCCTGGGTCCCAATGTAAAATCTATAACATGCCCCCAACTTACCATGTGGTATTTCTAAGGCCCTGTTCACACAGAGATTTTGTAGGTGGAAAAATTTGCCTCAAAATTCCTCCAGCGAGTGGTTTCTTCCGCTTGCGGGGAAAAAAACGCCTCCGTCTCTCATTGAAATCAATGGTAAGCGATTTTGGCGCAGTTTCCGTTGCGGTTTCCGAATCATAAAATGCACCAAAAAACTGTGTGTGAATAGGGCCTAATACTGGTTTCTTCTTATGTGGTGGGGCGACAGTTGGATGCAACTGCTAATTCTGCAACTAAAGACATTGAGGGCATTAAGCTAGGATTGTCAGTCAATGCCCGATTGGTTGGTGTCCAATCACTGTGATCATTGCTGATCACTAGAATGAATTGTTAGGTCTGCTCCAATTTTTGGGGCCACATGGTCATACCATTGAAGTCAATGGTATACCAAATTGGCTCTTAAAAAAAGCCAAGCGTGTTTGGTCACCGATCTAGCAATTAGCCCCTCATGATCGGACATGATTAGCATATTCTAGCGTTATGCCATTAATGTCTTTAGTGAGAAAGCCCCTTTAAAAAAATTTAATTTTTCGTTCAGTTTCTAAGTAACTGTCTCACAGCAGCCATTATCAGCTATATTTGTTCTAATTAGCAGAGGGGTAACATGAAGCTCCTGGACCACAGTGCAAAATTTGTAACCCTCAAGTATCACACATTATTTATAGCACTGGTGTCCCCCATATAAGACAAAAGTACCTTTAAGGCTAGGGTGCAACCACAACCTCTGCACACACCTACTCACCCCTACTCATTGGGCTGCCTTTTATGTCACTCAGGATCTCCCTCTGTCAGTTCTTCCTGGCAGTCACAGTGTGAGAACCTTCCTATCCCTCTCACTGCGCAGAGACCTTCTTGATTGAATTTATGCCTACAGAGCGTAATTTGTCCATCAGGGATAATTTTGACAGTCCAGAGCAGGACCGGATAAGGGCAGATGGGCCTCCTCTCCTATAGCAGTTTCATATAATAACTTAATTGTCTTTGTTCAACCAAGAGATAAGCAGAGTCAGCGGTATCTGGCAGCTACTTATGCTCCTTCCCCCTATGACAATAAAGATGCATGCTTGACCACCGAATCTCATACCAATGGGGCATCAGAGCTCCATACAAGGAGAACGGAGCTCCGTCCCACTTTAATACAATGCAAAATTTGAGTTTTTCATTTTTTTAAATGTAAAACAATTTCTAAAATTCTTTTTTCACTTTGTCATTAAGGGGTATTGAGTGCAGAATGATGGGGGAAAAACTTGAATTTATTATCATTTTAGCACCAGACCTCAACATAACAAAATGTGGAAAAAGTGAAAGGGTCTGAAGACATTCCGAATGCATTGTACATGTCAAAAGCTGCTGTCCCATATTAAAACTTTTATATTATAGGTTTGCTTTAAATCTTTAAAACTCTAATGTATTCCTGCCGGAAGTGTCTGGGAAGGGCTGGAGAGAACTGGGTGGTGGTGAATACCAGGTGGTGGAGGCCCTCAGGGCAATTGCCCCCTTTACCCCCCCCCCCCTATGATCTGACCCTGTTCCAATCCTTTATCCAAAGCAATATGAAAATGTTGTACTTTATATGAAAATCTTATGCTATATGGTAAGAAGAGGCAGATCTGTGGCAGCTGCATGAAGTACAAGTGTTTTATTATGTCCCGGTGATTTTTTGTCTATTATCCGGTTACCATTGTGTAGAAATATTGCACAAAGTGAGCGAGGACGGACATGCCCTGTGTCCGCCCCTTTATAACACTCCCTGCCTGGCCGTGCCTCATCGTGTGTGGCTGCTCTCTCCTCCAGGGAAACTCACTGCAACGACTGCTGCTACTACAGGTATTACAACTCTCATCATTCATTATATTAACTTTTTTTTTGCAGCGCTATTGCCTCCTAGTCTGTGATCTCCTGATCCCTATGTTTCTTTTCTCTTCCCTTTTTGACTTTTCTCAAGTCTCTACATCTCTCTATTACATTATTTACTCTCCTCCGTTTTACAGCTACTTTAAAGGGTATCTAAAGAGCATCTATCCTTCAGAATTGTAAAGTGCTGCGGAATATGTGCCGCTAAATAAATTATTTTTTTAATTATTTTTGCTATCTTTAAATCCTTCAGGATCGACCCTATTTTGAAGCTAGGGAGCGCCGGAAGTTTTTTAAATTTTGCGTCGCAGCATTCACAGTGCCGTACGGTTTTATTTTTCTGTTGATGTATTTGTATGAGGACTTTGTTTTTTGGGGGATGAGTTGTATTTTTCAATGGTACCATTTTCGGGTATATATAACTTACTGTTTAATTTTTACTAACTAAAAAACAGCAATTCCGAAAAATTTTAGCATTTTAAATTTACGTTGTTCAGCGTGCTGTATGGATAATGTGTTACCTTAATTCTATGGGTCAGTACAATTGGGGGATAACAAATATTTATAGTTTTTTTTTAATGTTTTACTACTTTTGAAATATAATAGCACGTTTCTTGGAAAAAAAAAATAGTTTTAATGTCAACACATTCCAAGAGCCATAACTTTTTATTTTGCCGTCGATGTAGCCTTATAAGGGCTTGTTTATTGCGGAACGAGTCATATTTTTTTAATAGAACATATTTTGGGATACATATAAATTATTGATTAACTTTTATTATTTTTTTAAGATGGGAATGTAAAAAAAAAATTCCACTGTTTTTGTTTCTCCACCGTACAATTAACCCCTTAACGACATGTCACGTACAAGTACGCGATAGCTGTTAAGGGGAAGTATGGAGGGGGCTCACGGGCTTAGATCACTCCGTACTCGCCGACACCTCACTGCAACGGGCGGAATCATAGATCACTTTGATTCCGCTTGTTTAACACCTTAAATGCTGCGTTCAATCGCGATATCCGAATTCAAGTTAGAATCAGGGGGGGCCCTCGAACACGCCATCGTGCCCCCCGCGTCGGGATCGTCTGGTGAGAACGGTTGTCATGGCAGCCTGGGGGCCTAATGAAGGACCCCAGGTCTGCCATCTTTGTACCGTCACTGACTGTCAAGATCACGATATACTCCAATGTATTAGTATTGCAGTATATTATCCAATTAACACCACCTGACGAAGGTTGCGAAACGCTCGTCGAGGTGCTCGGTGTCCAGGTGTCCTACCTTACATTCGACACCTCCTGACGAAGGTTGCGAAACGCGCGTCGAGGTGCTCGGTGTCCAGGTGTCCTACCTTATATTCATCATGTCTTCCACAGGTATAGTTTACCTTTTATAACTATCAATAGTTATGCATTTTTTCCTGATAGGTTTCTTGCATCATATTGAAGCACTATTGTTAGTACCATTGCGATTGAAGTGACTAGTCAGTGCAGCGATATTGAACTATAGCTTTAGAGTGTCCTGATTTTGGCATTGCATGCATACACACAGTCTCCTATCCATCTTAGGGTGTATGCTATAGTGTGTGAGGATTTACTATTCATAACTAATAATCTATTACCTTTGGTACTGGATCATAAGACACCTGGTTTAATTTTAATTATATTTTATATGTCTATAGTATATACTTGGGAGGGGGTTTATTTCTGTATTTTTTTTGTATTAATGTGTATTAAACTACTAATAAATATATTTTGATAAAATAATATATGATATCAAGATTTTTCTTTTTGGTTTAAAAAATATTATCCAATTATTGCTGCTTCAAGTCCCCTAGGACTTACATAAAGTTTTTTATAATGCTCCAAAAAAAATTAATAAATAAAAGAAAAAATAAAGACTTTTCCAATTTTTTCCCTAAAGCAATGTTAATTTTTTTTAAAGTTAACATAACTGGTATCGCTGCGTCGGTAAAAGTCAGAACTATCACAATATAGTGTTGTTTAATTCGCTCGGTGAACGGCGTAGAAAAAATAAATACATAAAACATGCAAATTGCTGTTTTTTGGTCCTTAGCTCTCCAAAAAAGTGGAATAAAAAGTGATCAAAAAGTTGTATGTACCCCAAAATGGTATCGGTGAAAACTACAGCTCGCCCCTTAAAATGTAAGCCCTCACACCACTAGTGATGGAAAAAGAAAAAAGTTATGGCTCTCAGAATATAGCAACACAAAACATTTTTGATGAACTCCGTAAAAACAAAACCCACCAAACAATTGAGTAATCGCTGTTTTTTGCCCATTTCACCCCACAAATATTTTGCTTCCAGCTTCCCAGTACATTTTGCGGTACAATAAATGGTGGCATGAAAAATTACACCTTGTCCCGCAAAAACAAGCCCTCATATGGTTATGTCGACGAAGAAATAAAAAAGTTATGGCTTTTGGAAGGTGGGAGGAAAAAACTAAAATGGAAAAACTCAAATTGGCCTGGTCTTTAAGGGGTCAAAATAACTTGTTAACGTTATTATACAGGTTGTTACAATTGCGGTGATACCATGTACTGTATGTGTCATTTTTTATTTTTATGAAAAGAATATATATATTTTTTTTTCACGGTAACCCCCCCCCCCACTTATTTTTTTTTTTTTTAAATAAACTTGATTAAACTGTATTTAATTCTTTTTTTTTTCAGTCTTTGCAATGTGATCTACTTATATAATGGTTTGATATACTCAGCATACCAAAGCATTATTGCCTGTCAGTAATATACTGACAGGCAATCTAATAGGCCCCATGCACACGAACGTGCTTTTGTGGCTGCAATTCCCCCGAAAATCCACGGGAGAATTGCGGCCCAATTCATTCCTATGGGGCCATGCACACGACCGTGGTTTCCACGGTCCGTCCATGGCCCATGAGCCCGGACCGCAGAAAGAACGGACATGTCTTATTACGGCCGTGTTCTGCAGTCCAGGCTCATAGGGAATAAAGGATGCACTGCCCGCGATTTGTGCGCGGCTCGCGGGTGACACTCCGCTGCCGGCCGACCTGAAAATGACAGCCGTGGACATGGTTACGGTCGTGTGCATGAGGCCTTAGGTTGTGTTCGGCCCCCGGCAACCCTCTGTCTAACGACCTAGATGATGCAGTCACTATTTAAGGCAGCATCTAAGGGGTTGAACTGTATATTACAGCCGACACGGCACGGACAGCTCCTATGCTTGGGCCATCCACGTGCCGTAACTCTATGTCCATTTGCGGGAAGAAGTTAATCTAGATTTGTCCTAATTTCTGTGCTGATTAATTCCATAATTTATCTTCAGTATTTGGAGTTCCGCTTTTTTTCTTTAAATACAGAGCTGCCAATCCCCTGCATAGGGGGGATATTTACCAACCATTCTAGTCGTAATAAGGACCAAAAGTCGAAATCTGCAGTGAAAAAAAGAGGGGCCTGGGTGTCTTTCATGAGTGTACTAATATTACAAGTTACGTTTACTAGATTGCTGGAGATCGGTTGCCGATCAAGGGATTTATTCTGATTGCCATATTTGCAGTCGGGAAGGAATTTTTCACATTAATATTTCCAATTGCCTTCCTCTGGATCAACACAGTAAGGTTTTAAGTTGGACTTGAAAGTCTTTGAGTTTTTTCTACCTTATTAACTATGTATCGACAGTACGTCATGGAAAGTGCTATCATTGTTTTATGTTAGTGTTCCTTTAAGATACTGCTAGACTGTTCCACCTCAGTTCCAGAGGTAGGGGAAAAATAACACATAGAGAAGGATATCTGATGAACACTTACAAGATGTTAGTTGTTTGTTCTTTGCCACCCGTGCTATTTCCATCACGAGAGGGTAAGCTCCGTGTGTAGCATGTGCTGCTGTGAGGACCTCCAGGGAAAGGTTTCTTATTTTTTTTCCTCCCACTTTTATAGAATGATGGGAGTGATACTTCTACATATATGTATACTCTCCTAGAGGCATTACTTCTACAGGAGAGTATGGTCCTTCTGTGAGGCACCTGTAGTAATACATTGAGTCCTTATGGCTCTGTGATATAGGGATCCTATGTGCCACCGTACAAGCTCCGTTCAAGTGGCATTTGCCATAGGCTCTTTAGTCAACAAATGTAAATGATCATCTTTGTAGTATAGATTCATTTGTTTATTTGTTTTTTTTTTGGGTGTAGAGTTTTGATATTTATACATTTTTAGATTTGCTCTTTGTTGAGTAGCTGCCTGGAAACCATCATCAAGCAGGTTAGTGTTTACTATTATCTTATCAGTGCTTTATTTTAATATTAGTTATGACTGGGCTGCTGGTTAGCCATAGATGCTACAATTATGGTTAACAAATTGAACGATTTTATTGTTACGCTTAATTTTTATGTCTATGGTACAAAATAATTGGTTCCGACCAATGGAAATTTGCACCATCGGTCAGAACGCTTATTGTACCTGCTACCACATTTTTCTGAGTTGTTAGTGGTAAATGCTACAATCTTAGCATTTAGTTTACTATTGTCCGAATACATGTCAGGCATAAAAAAAAAAATTACTTGTAATTAATTAATTAATAATTAATAATTTGTAATTCATTCTGACATAAAAATAAAATAAAAAAATGAGAATGACCATCGTATTGTAGCCAAATCTTTACCTGTATGGCTGGCTTAAAAAAGTTGATTACTGTATGATACCTGTATTGGGTATTCATGTGTTCCCACATAGTGCCATAATAGGATATTGTCTCCACCGCTTAAAGAGGCTCTGTCACCAGATTTTGCAACCCCTATCTGCTATTGCAGCAGATCGGCGCTGCAATGTAGATTACAGTAACGTTTTTATTTTTAAAAAACAAGCATTTTTGGCCAAGTTATGACCATTTTCGTATTTATGCAAATGAGGCTTGCAAAAGTCCAAGTGGGTGTGTTTAAAAGTAGAAGTCCAAGTGGGCGTGTATTATGTGCGTACATCGGGGCGTTTTTAATACTTTTACTAGCTGGGCGTTCTGATGAGAAGTATCATCCACTTCTCTTCAGAACGCCCAGCTTCTGGCAGTGCAGACACAGCGTGTTCTCGAGAGATCACGCTGTGACGTCACTCACTTCCTGCCCCAGGTCCTGCATCGTGTCAGACGAGCGAGGACACATCGGCACCAGAGGCTACAGTTGATTCTGCAGCAGCATCGGCGTTTGCAGGTAAGTAGCTACATCGACTTACCTTCTAACGCCGATGCTGCTGCAGAATCAACTGAAGCCTCTGGTGCCGATGTGTCCTCGCTCGTCTGACACGATGCAGGACCTGTGAGTGACGTCACAGCGTGATCTGGCAGAAGCTGGGCGTTCTGAAGAGAAGTGGATGATACTTCTCATCAGAACGCCCAGCTAGTAAAAGTATTATAGTAGTAGGAAACAAGGGGAGAAATCCTCCAGCTCACCTGACACAAAGATTGGGTGTCGCTGTCAGCGCCTGGATCTTTTTCGTGTCGGCACACGATGCAGGAACAGAGGTAACAAGGAAGTTAAATCCAGCGCTTCAGTAGAGGTAAAATAGAAAAAAATTTTTTCCAAGTTTAATTAAATTTTCATTAAAAGTCCATTGGAGTATGGTCCTGGTGTGTAGATAATGGGAAAGTATGATCCTGTAAAGCCTACGCGTTTCGGACGATAGCGACGTCCTTAGACTTGGCTGTAGTGTGTTTTGAAACTGGCGCTCTGGCAAATTTATACTATGTCCGGGGTGACAGCCGAGTCCTGATTGCGTTTCACGACTCTGCGTGTCACATGGAACGCAACCCGGAAGTAGGATGGTGTTGGCGTTGGATGCGCCCGCTTTCATGTCTAGTAAGTTTTCGTCATTTATTAAGCAACATGATCAGCAAAGCATCTTGTAATCCTTTGTTGAGTAATGTTATAAGTTTTGCCTTGTAAGATGTATAGCTGAATTGTTAATAACGCTTGTAGTATAGATCGTGATGAGTAGTCACATGTGCGTTCCAGATCACGTGACCATGTGGAACGCAAACATGCAGGACGAATCACGACGTGCGGTCTGGACGAACAGATGTCATCCTATTCCGACTACACATAGTGGGTAAGTATTTAATTTCTTTATAGTTAACAAGACTTGTACATACATGATGCTTTATAACTTACAACCATTGTGTGCCTGGATCACCTGTGCACTGAAAAACCTAATCAAACAGTCACGACTGCTGCTAACTTTGAAACATCAAACCCTAAGTTTTATCCAACTAGTTCACGGACAGACTCAATGGACCAATTTCAGATGGTGTTAGAAAAAGAATTACAAAACCTGGCAGATAGTATAAAATCTCAGCAACAACAAACCAATATGACAGCTGGTTTGAAAAAAGCAGCCAAATCATTACATGATAATAAAGAACTAATCATTAAGATGTCAGATAAAGGCGGCAATGTCACGGTCATGAATAAACACGACTACAAATCATCTATTCTGACCATGCTATCAGACGAAACAACCTACAAGATTTTAGACAAAAATCCAGTGGACAACATCAAAACTAATATGAAAAAGCTACTTATTGATGGCCTACAACAAGGCTTCATTACCCAAAAACAGCTGGATTTTATATATATTGAGCAACCTATCACTCCGATAATCCACGCACTTCCAAAAACAACTTGCTGATCATGTTGCTTAATAAATGACGAAAACTTACTAGACATGAAAGCGGGCGCATCCAACGCCAACACCATCCTACTTCCGGGTTGCGTTCCATGTGACACGCAGAGTCGTGAAACGCAATCAGGACTCAGCTGTCACCCCGGACATAGTATAAATTTGCCAGAGCGCCAGTTTCAAAACACACTACAGCCAAGTCTAAGGACGTCGCTATCGTCCGAAACGCGTAGGCTTTACAGGATCATACTTTCCCATTATCTACACACCAGGACCATACTCCAATGGACTTTTAATGAAAATTTAATTAAACTTGGAAATTTTTTTTTTCTATTTTACCTCTACTGAAGCGCTGGATTTAACTTCCTTGTTACCTCAGTAAAAGTATTAAAAACGCCCCGATGTACGCACATAATACACGCCCACTTGGACTTTTACTTTTCAACACGCCCAGTTGTACTTTAGAAAGCCTCATTTGCATAAATACAAAAATGGTCATAACTTGGCCAAAAATGCTCGTTTTTTAAAAATAAAAACGTTACTGTAATCTACATTGCAGCGCCTATCTGCTGCAATAGCAGATAGGGGTTGCAAAATCTGGTGACAGAGCCTCTTTAGGGTATGTGCACACACACTAATTACGTCCGTAATTGACGGACGTATTTCGGCCGCAAGTCCCGGACCGAACACAGTGCAGGGAGCCGGGCTCCTAGCATCATACTTATGTACGATGCTAGGAGTCCCTGCCTCGCTGCAGGACAACTGTCCCGTACTGAAAACATGATTACAGTACGGGACAGTTGTCCTGCAGCGAGGCAGAGACTCCTAGCATCGTACATAAGTATGATGCTAGGAGCCCGGCTCCCTGCACTGTGTTCGGTCCGGGACTTGCGGCCGAAATACATCCGTCAATTACGGACGTAATTAGTGTGTGTGCACATACCCTTAAAGGCTATGTGCACCTTTGAAATCGCTTTGTTTTTTTTTAATAAAAATGTCTATCAGTGTGTTTTGTGCAACTTTCTAAAACATTATTTTAAACTTTTTATTAAAAGTAATTTTTACTTATTGACATACAGCTGCTTTATATACTGTATACAAAGCAGCTGTATCTTGCACTGAAACCTGTACCCGTCAGGTCAGCGGCACTGACACGCAGGATCGAGCTGTTGCCCATACCTCCCAACCATCCCGGTTTCAGCGGGAGAGTCCAGGATTCCGGGTGGCCGGTGGTATGTTCCGGTGTCAACTGTATCTGCATCCTCAGGACGCAGATACAGTTGAATTCAATGCAGAAGCAAGGAACCGTCAGCTCCCTGCTTCAGCATTCACTGTCCACTAGTCAAGGACTCCCCGGGCACAGCAGTAGTTTAAGCGCTGAGCCCGGGGAAGCCCTCGACATCACTGTCCATATATGGACAGTGATATCGGGCTTTCAACTATGGAGTCCCCGGCCAGAGCAGTGCATATATGGTTAGTGACGTCAGGGGCTCCCTCCAGGAGCGGAAACCCCGGCCAGAGCGTTGCTAATGTACTGGCCGGGAATTCCGCTACTAGAAGGAGCACCTTACATCACTGTATATATATATATATATATATATATATATATATATATATATATATATATATATATATATATATATATATATGGACAGTGACGTCAGGGGCTCCTCCTGGAGCAGAATCCCCCTGCACAGCGTGGCCTATGCTCTGGCTGGGGATTCCGCTCCTATAAGGAGCCCCAATAGCACTGTCTATAGGAGGGGGGTGGCACTATCTACATGGGAACTGGGGCACTAGCTACAGAGGACACTGTGGCGTTATCTACATGAGCACTCTGTGTGGCACTATCTACATTGGCACTGTGGCACTATGTGAGCACTGCCACTTTCTATGTGGGCACTGGCACTTTCTATGTGGACCCAGGCACCAGGGGCAGCTAAGAGAGCATTATACTGAATAGGGCCTTCTAAAAGGGCATTATACTTTATAGGGCCAGATAAGGCGGCATTATACTGTATGGTGGCAGCTAAGGGGGCATTACACTGTATGGGGCAGCTAAGGAGCATTATACTGTATGGGGGCAGCTATAGGGGCATTATACTGTATGGGGCCAGCTATGGGGGCATTATACTGTATGGGGGCAGCTATGGAGCATTTTACTGTGTGGGAGGCACTATGGTGATATTATAATCAGAGGGGCCAGCCATACGGGCATTATACTGTGTGGGAGGTTCTATGGGAGCATGATACAGTGTTGGCTGAACCGGGTGTGTATGGGTGGGGATTGTGCGTGTTTAGAGGTGTCGCTTAAAAGGAAAAAAATGTGCCTCTTTGCGATACTTGAAAGTTGGGAGGTATGCTGTTACTGATCATATCTAAGTTCAGAACTTAGATGTGATCTAACAGGTGGATCCTGTGTGTCACAGACAGGCAGGACCCGCTGACACTAAACCCGTCAGTCCCGCAGAGCACGATACAGCTGCTCTGTATACAGGATACAAAGAAGCTGTATCTCCAAAAGTAAAAATATTTTTAATAAAAAGTATTTAGAAAGTTGCACAAAACACGCTGACAAAACAATTTCATAGGTGTACATATGCTGTATACGTGATGAATACTGACTGGGTCCTTAGGGGTTTCATAAGCAGGACTGCAGGGGATATCAAAGGGATTGTTTAATGATGACAATCCCTATATTTATTCCCTTTTAGGGCATATGGACATCATAAAGGGATGTTTTCCCACTCGGGACCCCCTTCTATGAGCCAGAACGGAGAGTCACTATATGAGAGCAGCTCCATGTAGAACACGGTCAGCTATTCATATCAATGGGTAGCATGTAATGCTACATTTCCACTGCAGCGGTCACTGCAAGGGAAATGTATGGCCAGAAGCAGCTGGCCATACAAGTACTTATAATACTACATATAAGTAGAGCAGATCTGTCATCAGAAGCTTGTTGATTGCTTCAAATTTCAATTGAAAATTAAGTAGAGTCTGCAAATAAAAACCAATGAACAATATATTGGCCTCACGTGGTTGTTCTTATCTCCAATATTTTATTGCTTGATTCACACACACTAAAGATCTGGGGAGTTGATGAAATACAGGGCAGTATTAGGCTAAAATAACACGTCGTTTTTGGGGCAGTTTTTGATGCCAAAGGCAGAAGTGGATCCAAAAAGAAGAAAAAATATAAAGGAAAGACTAATACGTCTCTTTTTTTTGTAGTCACTCCTGTGTTTGGCTCAAAAAACTGCATCAAAAACGACATGTGTGATTTAAGCCTTACAGCATGAAGTAAAGGGGCATTTGACCCAGGGCCTCTACCACCCTGCCCCATTACAGTCTCAACTGTAAAAAAATCTATATTTGAAGACACTTACATGTACACTATATATTAGGCAGTACATGACAGTATTTTATGTGTGCTGTTTGGTACTGTTATATGGCACTGTATGGTGGTATTATTTAGGCACTATATGGCATTCTTATTATGGCAGCATTACTTACCCTCCTTTCAAAAAAAATAGCAGGAGACCTTCCATGCTTTTGCCCAGTGGCCCCTATAGATCTTCATGTGTCCCTGATCAGATGACTGCTTTTATTTTCTAATTTGCTCTGGAAAATGTCCAGCCGGACTGATTGATTCCTATAAGCAATTGCACTATTTTAAGTACATGTGGTCGGCTGTGCCTTATTTATCAAGACTGTCTTTGAGAAATAATGACTGTTTTGCCCAGAATGTCTGGTAAACTCATGAAGACGTAGAAGATATCTAAGACTCCCAGCAGACAAAAAGCAGAGTGTGTCTGTCACGGCTATGGGGAATGTGGACCCACTGGGCCACTCCGCCATAATGAAGTAGCAGCTGGTCAAACAAAATGTCAATGAAAGTCAATAAGGCAAGAGTACCTGGATAGCTGCATTCTGCTGGATAATCAGAAGCTGGCTTGTGCCGGACTATCGGACGCTGGCTTGTGCTGGATAATCGGAAGCTGGCTTGTGCCGGACTATCGAAAGCTGGCTTGTGCTGGATAATTGGACTAGTCTCAGATACGGGACACAGGAACTGTAGATGTCACGGACACTGGACTTGGCTTGGACACCAGACAAGGACACTGAAGTCGTCGCAGACACTGGACTTGGCACGGACACCAGACATGGATACTGAAGTCGTCACGGACACTGGACTTGACACTGAACACGGATACACGATACAGAATAATGCTAGGGAACCTTTGCAGACCAACACAGGGTTAGATGCAATATTGCTCAGGCAATGAGTAAGTGGGGAGAGTAAAGTCCCGGGTGTGCTGAGATTGGTTAGGGATGATGTTCCTGGTGCGCGCGTTGGCCCTTTAAGACTGGAGACAAGTGCGTGCGCGCATCCTACAGGCATCAGCCGGAGGAAAGAGCAGTTTGTGCGTGCGTCTCTGGATAAGGAAACGCCGGTGAGGCTTCAGAGTACTGTGGTGGTGGCAGCTGGTAAGTGGGGAATGACGGCGGTCAGCGACCGCGGGCATTACAGTGTCTATCAAGAGTGATCAAAAATAGATATTGGGATGCACTCCTCAATCAATTGGCGTGGTGCTAGTAAGGTAGGGACGAGAATCCCACAATATTGAAAATATATAACCCCAGCACTCACAGAGGTACGCAAAAGATCCAGATGCAAACAAATTTAAGTTTTATTGCAACAAAAGATGGTAAAGTTGAGGTGGAAAGCGACTTGGTAAAGACGTTTCGGCCGAACCTCGGCCTTTGTCACGGTCGCTAAAATGATAAAGAATAAAATGCTTTTACAAAGTTGGCAATAAAATTTACAAAAATACAGTATGAACAAATGAAAATAATAATATGAAAATAACATATATAGATGAGTTATCTCTGTTTACATGAAATTATATAGCGCTGTCACCTCAGATATACACAGAGAACAATTATTATACATTATAAGGAAAAAAAAAATATTTTAATACTGAACTGTATAAAGAAAATTGCGTGATCAATTAGTGGAACACGTAACACAAGAATTAAGGAAATCATAATCATCTATGAAAGAATAAGTCATAATGATCTATAAAAACAAGACTAGGGGCTGAATAGTCAGAACAAAATTAAGTTAAATATGCTCAAGGAGGATCTAGCAGTATATAACTGTATGGGGCATAAACAATCTGGAAACCTCTGATGGTGATGCAATACCTAGGTTACATATATTGATTTAGTTTTGTTATTGTGGTGGGGAGAGGAAAGAGTCCTCACTGTAGACCATACCATAAAGTACCGGTAGAAAATAAAGGATAGTGTGGAAAGGAACAAACACTAGAGGATAAACTAAAGGGAGAAAGTAAGAGGAAAGACATGTGCTGCTGTACCTGTAAGACGATATCACTGGTATGGGTTGTCCACCGGATATTCCCTGGTTGTCTGTGCTATGTGAGTTGCGTCTGTGTTTATACCAGACCAACCGGAACTGACGTCAGTGGTACAGCCAGAGCCGTCTAACAGCTGATATGTGAGTGCAGTGAATATTCATGAGGTAATTATAGCAAGGGACCGTGAAAAAGAAACCTTCTGGGAGTATTGACAGAGCCATCTAGCTGCTGATATGTGAGTGCAGTGAATATTCATGAGGTAATTATAGTAAGGGACCTGGAGAAAGAGAGCAAAGGGACCTAGCAGCTGATGTGAGTGCAATGAATATTCCTGAGGTTATTATAGTAAGAATGTGTGTTAGTGTGTGTGTGTATATATATATATATATATATATATATATATATATATATATATATATATGTATATATATATATGTGAGTGGCATGTAATGAAGGAATGCAACTATATAGAGAAGTATGTTGGCAGAAACTGATTGGACGCTATCTAGTTGCCATGACAACGAACCAGAGAAGGAAAGGGACCGTATGTCTGAAGGTATAGATGATCTCAGCCCATGTGTATGGGATGTCAATGTAAGGATAGATGTAGGAACGGTATAGAAGGTGATAGTAGTCATGGCAACATGGAGAGAAGGGAAAATTAGAAAAAATTTTGAAAAAATAAAAAATAAAAATTAAAAAATAAAAAATAAAAATCAGAAAAAATATATATGTATAAAAATGAAGGAATAAAGATGAGATTTGACAGCCGGTTTTATGGTACTTTTACCTGGTCCATGTGGATGTGTTTTTTCTCTAGCGTGTCTAGAAACAGAAAAGATAACAAGTTAGAATATGCAAGTCAAACAAGATATAGGAACTGGCATTAATACATGAACTGCACAGAAGATAATAGGGTTTCGTATCAATTCATTAGGTCAAATTCCCTATTGAGACCCCTGGGACTTAAGGTTTGTAATGTATGTATCCAGTAGGATTCCCGTTCCTTAAGTAAATGTATGTGGTTACCACCTCTACGTGGTTGAGGAACGTGTTCAATTATCTGGAACTGAAATTGGGAAAGTTGATGATTAGCCTTACTGAAGTGGTCTGGTAATGGTAACCAGTTTTTGTTACAGCGGATAGTAGATTTGTGGCTTGTTATGCGATCCCTAATGTGTTGTGTGGTTTCGCCCACATATATTAGCCCACACGGGCACTTTACCAGGTATACCACAAAATTGGTATCACATGTATAGAAGCCTTTTATGGGAAAAGATTTATTAGTGTGGGGATGCTGGAACCGATCACCCTTGATAACGTTGGAGCAGCATGAGCAATGGAGGCATGGGAAAGTTCCATTATGTCTGGGTCGTAAGAAAGTTTGTCTGGGCAATTTAGTGTTGCTGCCAATGTCTGCTCTAACCAATCTATCCCTGAAATTGGGTGGGCGTTTGAGGCACATCATCGCAGGCGACTTAAATTCTTGAATGGTCGGGTAGGCTGTACTGAGGTGGTGCCAATGTTTTCTAATAATTTGTTGGAATTTTGGAACCAAAGGGTGATATGTGTGTACAAACGGAATTCTATTTAGTTTAGTGTCGTTGCGGGTGGTACAAGGTGTGTGATCTTCTTGAATCGTATTATGCAGTTCTTGTTGAAGTATCCGTGAAGGATAACCTCTGTCTTTGAATTTGTCAGTCATTTCTTGTAATCTAGTGTGTCGTGTTGTCTCATCTGTTACAATCCTAGAGATGCGTTTATATTGAGATTTAGGAAGTGAGGTTTTAGTTTTATACGGATGGTTACTCTGGAAATGGAGCAGGCCATTTCTGTCTGTGGGTTTGGTATATAGATCGACAACTAGATGGCCAGTGTTATTTTTCTTAACCAACGTGTCCAGGAAGCTTATCTCCTGTGAACTCAGATTTAATGTAAATTGTAGACCCTCACGTATGGTGTTAATTTCCTGGACAAAATCTATGGCAGATTGTTCAGTACCTTTCCATATGCAAAATATGTCATCTATATATCGATGCCAGCAGATTGCATTATCCCTGAATCTAGGATTGGTGTAAATGTGGGTAGATTCGAATTCTGCCATGTAGGCATTGGCATATGGAGGAGCCATGTTAGAACCCATAGCAGTGCCATTGATCTGTGAATATTCACTGCACTCACATATCAGCAGCTAGATGGCTCTGTCAATACTCCCAGAAGGTTTCTTTTTCACGGTCCCTTGCTATAATTACCTCATGAATATTCACTGCACTCACATATCAGCTGTTAGACGGCTCTGGCTGTACCACTGACGTCAGTTCCGGTTGGTCTGGTATAAACACAGACGCAACTCACATAGCACAGACACACAGGGAATATCCGGTGGACAACCCATACCAGTGATATCGTCTTACAGGTACAGCAGCACATGTCTTTCCTCTTACTTTCTCCCTTTAGTTTATCCTCTAGTGTTTGTTCCTTTTCACACTGTCCTTTATTTTCTACCGGTACTTTATGGTATGGTCTACAGTGAGGACTCTTTCCTCTCCCCACCACAATAACAAAACTAAATCAATATATGTAACCTAGGTATTGCATTACCATCAGAGGTTTCCAGATTGTTTATGCCACATACAGTTATATACTGCTAGATCCTCCTTGAGCATATTTAACTTAATTTTGTTCTGACTATTCAGCCCCTAGTCTTGTTTTTTATAGATCATTATGACTTATTCTTTCATAGATGATTATGATTTCCTTAATTCTTGTGTTACGTGTTCCACTAATTGATCACGCAATTTTCTTTATACAGTTCAGTATTAAAATATTTTTATTTTTCCTTATAATGTATAATAATTGTTCTCTGTGTATATCTGAGGTGACAGCGCTATATAATTTCATGTAAACAGAGATAACTCATCTATATATGTTATTTTCATATTATTATTTTCATTTGTTCATACTGTATTTTTGTAAATTTTATTGCCAACTTTGTAAAAGCATTTTATTCTTTATCATTTTAGCGACCGTGACAAAGGCCGAGGTTC
Organism: Rhinoderma darwinii; assembly: GCF_050947455.1. Classification (NCBI taxonomy): domain Eukaryota; kingdom Metazoa; phylum Chordata; class Amphibia; order Anura; family Rhinodermatidae; genus Rhinoderma; species Rhinoderma darwinii. The sequence goes on along the minus strand of NC_134689.1, from coordinate 396,024,345 downwards.
GGCCGAAACGTCTTTACCAAGTCGCTTTCCACCTCAACTTTACCATCTTTTGTTGCAATAAAACTTAAATTTGTTTGCATCTGGATCTTTTGCGTACCTCTGTGAGTGCTGGGGTTATATATTTTCAATATCAAGAGTGATCAGTCATAAACCTCTCCTACCATAACCTTCTGGCCAAACAGTATACCAAGTAAAGTCTATAGTCCGAGCAAGGGTACCTGTTATAGCCCAGACTGTAGCGATGGCTAGGCTCAGCAGACACCAGGCGTGGTGTAACACAACAATTCTCCAACTCCTTTAAGGCACAGGAACAAGGTAGCACAGGATACAGGATACAGGTAGCAGGAACGGGAACACTGGGAACAGGAAAACACTAAGGGACCATGTGCTAGACTGACACGGGAAAACACAACAATGCTCAAGCAATGAGTGAAGGGGCAGGGCCCTTCGTATAGTCCAGGACGATTAGACAATTCTAAACATGTGTGCGCGCTGGCCCTTTAAGGCCGGGACTGAGCTCACGCGCACACCCTAGTGGTCACTGCAGGCCAGGACGACCACATATGCTGGTATCACCGGGAAGTAAGCCATCGGCAGGATGAGAGAAGTCTGTGGTCTGCGGCCGCGGACGTTACAATCAACAATACTGAGCGGTCACATTGCAATGATGCTCAATTGGTATTCGGGAGACTAATGTAAAAAATATCCATACCAATAAATCATCGCCACCAGGCTGAATACAAGGCAGAAAGGATCTATATATCCACGAGGTTTACACAAAATTCGGACCCTACTACCTACACAGAGTAGCAGAAATCAAGATTCATCAGACCATGCAATGGTTCCAGCCCAACTGTACGGTTTTGGTCAGCCTTTGCTCATGGAAGTCTTGAAACCTTGTTCTTAGCTGACAGATGGGGGACCATGTGTGGTCTTCTGCTGCTGTAAACCATCTATTTCAAGGTTCAAAATGCCCTCCATTTAGCGAGGCTCTTCTACAGACCTCTGTTGTTTGGATTTCTGTCACTTCTGTGACAGCTTGGACCAGTTTGACTATTCTCATCTGATTAACAAGGCATTGTCAACCACAGAACCGATGACTGTTTTGGGTACCAATCTTTGGAAACCCCAACGATTGTTGTGTGCGGAAATCTCAGGAGATAGTTCAAACCCACCAATAGATCCAATTCTGATATTGGTTCTGACCAACATTCTAAACTCTTGGACCTGTCTGCATGCTGTTACGTTGGAATGTGGCTTTGAGGATTTATGTCTACTTGAGCGCAAGACAAGAGCATTAGTGAGGCTGAGCACAGCTACTGGGCAGTAAAGCTTAGCTAGTAGTCAGTGTTAAAATTCTAACAAAAGATATTTAGTGACATCAGGGCTTTCTGAAGGCTATAAAGTGCTTCCTGACATGGTGAGTCATTTTTTTATGGACCTTAGTCATGCTATAACAAGGAACAGCCATCTCAAAACTACTGCCAAAAAGTGGAAGCATATGGTCAGTGGTTCCTCCCCCACTACACTTGTTTGGTATTGCACATTAGTAAAGTGCTCATCTATCAAACCTTGATTTGTCCACCTGGTGGTCAAACGTGGTTTGTAATTCCAGAGGACCACTAGTCCAATGGGGACGTGCTTCCCAGTGCTCCAGCCAAGACTTAGAATTATGTATGGTGGTTCAAGGCACATTCTTTTCGGCCAAGGGAACCCAAGCCATGAAGCTCCTGAACAACATTTCATATGCTTTCGTTGATGACCGTTTCAACTAAGGACAGATGTTTCTACAAGCTACGCTCTTCAGCATTTACAGTCCCGTTCTGTCAGCCATTTTGAAGTATTTGCAGATATTCCCAGAATTATATGTAGATTATGTCTAGATGCAAATTTTTAAAAAAGATCAATTGTGACGCCACCCTCATACTACAATATTATATAAAATTGGGTCATTTATATTACCGGCTAAATCATTTCTTATCAATTCTTTCTTAAAGACTTTGTTCTCTCTGCAGGAACTTTGGGATCCTGACGTCCCAAGGGCAACATGAATGGCCGATTCTGCTTGGGGAAATTGTCCACCTTACTTCTGCTGATTTTTGTCTGGGTACTTAGTGTAATTTTACATAATATAAATTATTGAAACAAAGAAGAGTAAAATTTATCAACAAAGGGATTTAAGATTACGTCAAATTACAAAAAAGAAAAAGACCTGTAAATAATTTGACTTGGCCGGCTTTCAAGCTCACCCTGGCTCCTCCATACCCATTCCCATACAAGTTCCTCATTAACCAGCTAGATAAGTGCAGGAACCAGAACCATTTCCTTTTTATAATGGTGTTTAAAGTGTGCCGAGTCTAGACACACAATCCGGGAAAAATGGGGTAATGAAAGTATTTATGATGTTGATGTGGTCAGGATTTTTCCGGTCGGTCTTCCTCATTTTGCTCCTGACTGAACTCAGTGTTTGTTGGAGGAAGAGAGTGTTGCCTTTGGTGACATTATACAACTTAACCCTGAAAACCTTAATGGGATTGGAATGGGGTGACAAAATTTTGTTCCATTGACAGATATGTAATACAGATAGCCAACAACATGTTCCTTAATGTAGACTATTTGGCTCACACGGGTCTTCGTTCAGACTTATCCGTTTGTTAAAAATATTTCACAGGAGCCATAGTTGCCAACACTGGACCTTTCTAACCACTTTATTGTTCTGCTTCTGGATGTGTCTTTTCAGCTAGTATGGCAAAAAAAATCTATGATGTGGCCCAAGAAATTAGGGTCATCCCCATGGAAGATGCTTTTTTGAAAATTTGCTTGTATGAGCTTAATATTAAACCCACTAAATCCTTTGGGGTATATTTAATGGCCACAACATTGTTTTTTAGTGTTTTTAGAGTACATGTCACGGTTCACCATTTTTCCAGGAAAGCGCTACGGACTATTTGGAAACACCTTTTGGCTAAGAAATTTTAGTGTTGACGTAAGAGCATAACTTGGGTAAAACAAAGATCATTTTATGTAAACTATGAATGGATTATAACAATTATTTAAGGAAAATGATAGCAATTATTTAAGGGAAATTATTTTGGGCATTCATACACCTTATCTTATTATGGATTGCTGTATGTATTTTTGTTTACAATGTTTTTAATTATTTTCCGGTTTAACCCCTTGAGTTCCCAGCTCATTTTGGCCTTGAGGACCAGAACCATTTTTTCAAATCTGACATGTGTCACTTTATGTGGTAATAACTCTGGAATGCTTTTACATATCCAATTGATTCTGAGATTGTTTTCTCGTGACACATTGTACTTTATGTTAGTGAAAAAATTTGGTCGATAAATTCATTGCTTATTTGTGAAAAACACGAAAATGTGAAGAAATTATGATTTTTCCAATTTTAAATGTATCTGCTTGTAAAACAGATAGTAATACCACACAAAATAGTTACCAATTAACATCTCCCATATGTCTACTTTATGTTTGCATCGTTTTTTGAACATCCTTTTATTTTTCTATGACCTCACAAGGCTTAGAACTTTAGCAGCAATTTCTCATATTTTTAAGAAAATTTCAAAAAGCTATTTTTTCAGGGACAAGTTCAGTTCTGAAGTGGTTTTGAGTGCCCTATATATTAGAAACCCCCATAAAACACCCCATTTTGAAAACTGCACCCCTCAAAGTATCCAAAACAGCATTCAGAAAGTGTTTCAACCCTTTAGGCGTTTTACAGGAATTGAAGGAAAGTAGAGCTGAAATGTTCAAATTTCATTTTTTTTTACAAAATTCATATGTAATAAAAAAAAAATCTGTACCACAGAAGGTTTTACCTGAGAAATGCAACTCAATATTTATTGCCCAGATTCTGCAGTTTTTAGAAATATCCCACATGTGGCCCTAGTGTGCTAATGGACTGAAACACAGGCCTCAGAAGCAAAGGAGCACCTCTTGGATTTTTGGGCCTCCTTTTTTCAGAATATATTTTAGGCACCATGTCAGGTTTGAAGAGGTCTTGTGGTGTCAAAACAGTGGAAACCCCCAAAAGTGACCCCCATTTTTTAAACTACACCCCTCAGGGAATTTATCTAGGGGTATAGTTAGAATTTTGACCCCACAGATATTTTGCTATATTTATTGGAGTTAGTCTGTGAAAATGAAAATCTACTTTTTTTCTGGAAAAACGTAAAAATTTCTAATTTTTGCAAGAAATAAAGGAGAGAAAGCACCCCAACATTTGTAAAGCAATTTCTCCCGATTACGGAAATACCCCATATGTGGTAATAAACTGCTGTTTGGACCCACAGCAGGGCTCAGAAGGGAAGGAGCGCCATTTGGATTTTGGAGCTCTGATTTTACTGGAATGGTTTTCGGTGCCGTGTCACGTTTGCAACGCCCTGGAGGGACCTAAACAGTGGAATCCCCCAAAAAGTGACCCCATTTTGGAAACTATACCCCTCAAGGAATTTTTCTAGTGGTATAGTTAGCATTTTGACCCCACAGGTTTTTTGCTGAATTTATTGGAATTAGTCTGTGAAGATGAAAAGAGACTTTTTTTGGGAAAAAAACCCAGAATTTTCTAATTTTTATAGGGAATAAAGGAGAAAAAGCACCTCAACATTTGTAAAGCAATTTCTCCTGATTACGGTAATACCCCATTATGTGGTAATAAACTGCTGTTTGGATCCACAGCAAGGCTCTGAAGGGACTGAGCACCATTTGGATTTTGCAGCTCAGATTTTGCTGAATTGGTTTCTGTGGGCCATGTCGCATTTGCAGAGCCCCTGAAGTACCAGTACAGTAGAAATTCCCCAGGTGTGATCCCAATTTGGAGACTATACCCCTGAAAGAATTAAATTAGAGGTGTAGTGAGCATTTGGAGCCCTCAGGTGTTTTATAGATTTTATTAGAATTGGTCCGTTAAAATGGAAAAAAATATTTTTTCCAATAACCTGTAGATTTAGCTCATAATTTTTCATTTCCACAAGGAATACAGGAGAAAAGACATCCCAAAATGTGTGACAAAATTTCTCCTGAGTAGGGAAATACCCCATATGTGGTTGTAAACGGCTATTTGGACATACGGCAAGGGTGTAAACGGAAAAAGTGCAATTTCGTTTTTGGAGTGGAGATTTTACAAAATGTGTTTTTGACGCCATGTTGCATTGCGCTGAGGTACCAGTACAGTGAAAACTCCCGACAAGTGACCCCATTTAGGAAACTACACCCCTCAAGGAATTCATCTAGAAGTGTAGTGAGCATTTTGACCCCCAAAGATTTTGCAGAAATTAGTGCACAGTGGATGTTGCAGATTGAAAATTGCCATTTTCCACATATATGCTATTTCAGTGCCCAATATGTTGGGCCCAGCTTGTACCACTGGAGACATACGCCCCATAAATTGTTAAGCGGTTCTCCAGAGTACGGTAATACCCCATATGTGGTCATAAACTGCTGTTTGGGCACACTGCCAGGCCCAGAAGGAAAGCCATTTTGCTTGGTAGTAGTTTTGTTTAGAGTTTTACTGGTGTTTCAGTTTATAATGTGGGGGCATATGTAAGCTGGGCGGAGTGCATCAGGGTATATGTAAGCTGTGCGGAGTACATCAGGGTATATATAAGCTGGGCGGAGTACATCAGGGTATATGTAAGCTGTGCAGAGTACATCAGGGTATATGTAAGCTGGCCGGAGTACATCAGGGTATATGTAAGCTGGGCGGAGTACATCAGGGCATATGTAAGATGGGCGGAGTGCATCGGGGTATATGTAAACTGTGCGGAGTACATCAGGGTATATATAAACTGTGAGGAGTACATCAGGGTATATGTAATCTGTGCGGAGTGCATCACGGTATATGTAAGCTGTGAGGAGTACATCAGGGTATATGTAAACTGTGCGGAGTACATCAGGGTATATATAATCTGGGCGGAGTACATCAGGGTATATGTAAACTGTGCTGAGTACATCAGGGTATATGTAAGCTGTGCAGAGTACATCAGGGTATATGTAAGCTGGGCGGAGTACATCATGGTATATGTAAGCTGTGCAGAGTACATCAGGGTATATGTAAGCTGGGCGGAGTTCATCAGGGTATATGTAAACTGGGCGGAGTACATCAGGGTATATGTAATCTGGGCGGAGTGCATCAGGGTATTTGTAAACTGTGCAGAGTACATCAGGATATATGTAATCTGTGCGGAGTACATCAGGGTATATGTAAACTGTGCAGAGTACATCAGGATATATGTAAGCTGTGAGGAGTACATCAGGGTATATGTAAGCTGGGTGGAGTTCATCAGGGTATATGTAAACTGGGCGGAGTACATCAGGGTATATGTAATCTGGGCGGAGTACATCAGGGTATTTGTAATCTGGGTGGAGTACATCAGGGTATATGTAATTTGTGCGGAGTACATCAGGGTATATGTAAGCTGGGCGGAGTACATCAGGGCATATGTAAGATGGGCGGAGTGCATCAGGGTATATGTAAACTGTGCGGAGTACATCAGGGTATATATAAACTGTGAGGAGTACATCAGGGTATATGTAATCTGTGCGGAGTGCATCACGGTATATGTAAGCTGTGAGGAGTACATCAGGGTATATATAATCTGGGCGGAGTACATCAGGGTATATGTAAACTGTGCTGAGTACATCAGGGTATATGTAAGCTGTGCAGAGTACATCAGGGTATATGTAAGCTGGGCGGAGTACATCATGGTATATGTAAGCTGTGCAGAGTACATCAGGGTATATGTAAGCTGTGCAGAGTACATCAGGGTATATGTAAGCTGGGCGGAGTACATCATGGTATATGTAAGCTGTGCAGAGTACATCAGGGTATATGTAAGCTGTGCGGAGTACATCAGGGTATATGTAAGCTGGGCGGAGTACATCAGGGTATATGTAAGCTGCGAGGAGTACATCAGGGTATATGTGAGCTGTGAGGAGTACATCAGGGTATATGTAAGCTGTGCGGAGTACATCAGGGTATATATAATCTGGGCAGAGTACATCAGGGTATATGTAAGCTGTGCTGAGTAAATCAGGGTATATATAAGCTGTGCAGAGTACATCAGGGTATATGTAAGCTGGGCGGAGTACATCAGGGTATATGTAAGCTGGGCGGAGTACATCAGGGCATATGTAAGCTGTGCGGAGTGCATCAGGGTATATGTAAACTGTGCGGAGTACATCAGGGTATATGTAAGCTGTGAGGAGTACATCAGGGTATATGAAATCTGTGCGGAGTACATCAGGGTATATGTAAACTGTGCAGAGTACATCAGGGTATATGTAATCTGTGCGGAGTACATCAGGGTATATGTAAGCTGGGCGGAGTTCATCAGGGTATATGTAAACTGGGCGGAGTACATCAGGGTATATGTAATCTGGGCGGAGTGCATCAGGGTATTTGTAAACTGTGCAGAGTACATCAGGATATATGTAATCTGTGCGGAGTACATCAGGGTATATGTAAACTGTGCGGAGTACATCAGGGTATATGTAAGCTGGGCGGAGTACATCAGGATATATGTAAGCTGTGAGGAGTACATCAGGGTATATGTAAGCTGGGCGGAGTTCATCAGGGTATATGTAAACTGGGCGGAGTACATCAGGGTATATGTAATCTGTGCGGAGTACATCAGGGTATATGTAATCTGTGCGGAGTACATCAGGGTATATGTAAGCTGTGCGGAGCACATCAGGGTATATGTAATCTGTGCGGAGTACATCAGGGTATATGTTAGCTCGGCGGAGTGTATCAGGGTATATGTAAACTGTGCGGAGTACATCAGGGTATATGTAAGCTATGCGGAGTACATCAGGGTATATGTAAGCTGTGAGGAGTACATCAGGATATATGTAAGCAGTGAGGAGTACATCAGGGTATATGTAATCTGTGCGGTGTACATCGGGGTACATGTAACCTGGGCGGAGTACATCGGGGTATATGTAAGCTGTGCGGAGTACATCAGGGTGTATGTAAGCTGTGCGGAGTACATCAGGGTATATGTAAGCTGTGTGGAGTACATCAGGGTATATGTAAGCTGTGCGGAGTACATCAGGGTATATGTAAGCTGTGCGGAGTACATCAGGGTATATGTAAGCTGTGCGGAGTATATCAGCGTATATGTAACCTGGGCGGAGTACATCAGGGTATATGTAAGCTATGCGGAGTACATCAGGGTATATGTAAGCTGTGCGGAGTACATCAGGGTATATGTAAGCTATGCGGAGTACATCAGGGTATATGTAATATGTGCGGAGTACATCAGGGTATATGTAAACTGTGAGGAGTACATCAGGCTATATGTAATCTGTGCGGAGTACATCAGGGTATATGTAATATGTGTGGAGTACATCAGGGTATATGTAATATGTGTGGAGGTAATCAGGGTATATGTAAGCTGGGCGGAGTACATGAGGGTATATGTAAGCTGGGCGGAGTACATCAGGGTATATGTAAGCTGTGCGGAGCACATCAGGGTATATGTAAGCTGTGAGGAGTACATCAGGGTATATGTAATATGTGTGGAGGTCATCAGGGTATATGTAAGCTGGGCGGAGTACATCAGGGTATATGTAATATGTGAGGAGTACATCAGAGTATATGTAAGCTGTGCGGAGTACATCAGGGTATATGTAAGCTGTGCGGAGTACATCAGGGTATATGTAAGCTGTGCGGAGTACATCAGGGTATATGTAAACTGGGCGGAGTACATCAGAGTATATGTAAGCTGGGCGGAGTACATCAGGGTATATGTAATATGTGTGGAGGTCATCAGGGTATATGTAAGCTGGGCGGAGTACATCAGGGTATATGTAATATGTGAGGAGTACATCAGGGTATATGTAAGCTGTGCGGAGTACATCAGGGTATATATAATCTGGGCGGAGTACATCAGGGTATATGTAAACTGTGCTGAGTACATCAGGGTATATGTAAGCTGTGCAGAGTACATCAGGGTATATGTAAGCTGGGCGGAGTACATCATGGTATATGTAAGCTGTGCAGAGTACATCAGGGTATATGTAAGCTGTGCGGAGTACATCAGGGTATATGTAAGCTGGGCGGAGTACATCAGGGTATATGTAAGCTGCGAGGAGTACATCAGGGTATATGTGAGCTGTGAGGAGTACATCAGGGTATATGTAAGCTGTGCGGAGTACATCAGGGTATATATAATCTGGGCAGAGTACATCAGGGTATATGTAAGCTGTGCTGAGTAAATCAGGGTATATGTAAGCTGTGCAGAGTGCATCAGGGTATATGTAAGCTGGGCGGAGTACATCAGGGTATATGTAAGCTGGGCGGAGTACATCAGGGCATATGTAAGCTGTGCGGAGTGCATCAGGGTATATGTAAACTGTGCGGAGTACATCAGGGTATATGTAAGCTGTGAGGAGTACATCAGGGTATATGAAATCTGTGCGGAGTACATCAGGGTATATGTAAACTGTGCAGAGTACATCAGGGTATATGTAATCTGTGCGGAGTACATCAGGGTATATGTAAGCTGGGCGGAGTTCATCAGGGTATATGTAAACTGGGCGGAGTACATCAGGGTATATGTAATCTGGGCGGAGTGCATCAGGGTATTTGTAAACTGTGCAGAGTACATCAGGATATATGTAATCTGTGCGGAGTACATCAGGGTATATGTAAACTGTGCAGAGTACATCAGGATATATGTAAGCTGTGAGGAGTACATCAGGGTATATGTAAGCTGGGTGGAGTTCATCAGGGTATATGTAAACTGGGCGGAGTACATCAGGGTATATGTAATCTGGGCGGAGTACATCAGGGTATTTGTAATCTGGGTGGAGTACATCAGGGTATATGTAATTTGTGCGGAGTACATCAGGGTATATGTAAGCTGGGCGGAGTACATCAGGGCATATGTAAGATGGGCGGAGTGCATCAGGGTATATGTAAACTGTGCGGAGTACATCAGGGTATATATAAACTGTGAGGAGTACATCAGGGTATATGTAATCTGTGCGGAGTGCATCACGGTATATGTAAGCTGTGAGGAGTACATCAGGGTATATATAATCTGGGCGGAGTACATCAGGGTATATGTAAACTGTGCTGAGTACATCAGGGTATATGTAAGCTGTGCAGAGTACATCAGGGTATATGTAAGCTGGGCGGAGTACATCATGGTATATGTAAGCTGTGCAGAGTACATCAGGGTATATGTAAGCTGTGCAGAGTACATCAGGGTATATGTAAGCTGGGCGGAGTACATCATGGTATATGTAAGCTGTGCAGAGTACATCAGGGTATATGTAAGCTGTGCGGAGTACATCAGGGTATATGTAAGCTGGGCGGAGTACATCAGGGTATATGTAAGCTGCGAGGAGTACATCAGGGTATATGTGAGCTGTGAGGAGTACATCAGGGTATATGTAAGCTGTGCGGAGTACATCAGGGTATATATAATCTGGGCAGAGTACATCAGGGTATATGTAAGCTGTGCTGAGTAAATCAGGGTATATATAAGCTGTGCAGAGTACATCAGGGTATATGTAAGCTGGGCGGAGTACATCAGGGTATATGTAAGCTGGGCGGAGTACATCAGGGCATATGTAAGCTGTGCGGAGTGCATCAGGGTATATGTAAACTGTGCGGAGTACATCAGGGTATATGTAAGCTGTGAGGAGTACATCAGGGTATATGAAATCTGTGCGGAGTACATCAGGGTATATGTAAACTGTGCAGAGTACATCAGGGTATATGTAATCTGTGCGGAGTACATCAGGGTATATGTAAGCTGGGCGGAGTTCATCAGGGTATATGTAAACTGGGCGGAGTACATCAGGGTATATGTAATCTGGGCGGAGTGCATCAGGGTATTTGTAAACTGTGCAGAGTACATCAGGATATATGTAATCTGTGCGGAGTACATCAGGGTATATGTAAACTGTGCGGAGTACATCAGGGTATATGTAAGCTGGGCGGAGTACATCAGGATATATGTAAGCTGTGAGGAGTACATCAGGGTATATGTAAGCTGGGCGGAGTTCATCAGGGTATATGTAAACTGGGCGGAGTACATCAGGGTATATGTAATCTGTGCGGAGTACATCAGGGTATATGTAAGCTGTGCGGAGCACATCAGGGTATATGTAATCTGTGCGGAGTACATCAGGGTATATGTTAGCTCGGCGGAGTGTATCAGGGTATATGTAAACTGTGCGGAGTACATCAGGGTATATGTAAGCTATGCGGAGTACATCAGGGTATATGTAAGCTGTGAGGAGTACATCAGGATATATGTAAGCAGTGAGGAGTACATCAGGGTATATGTAATCTGTGCGGTGTACATCGGGGTACATGTAACCTGGGCGGAGTACATCGGGGTATATGTAAGCTGTGCGGAGTACATCAGGGTGTATGTAAGCTGTGCGGAGTACATCAGGGTATATGTAAGCTGTGTGGAGTACATCAGGGTATATGTAAGCTGTGCGGAGTACATCAGGGTATATGTAAGCTGTGCGGAGTACATCAGGGTATATGTAAGCTGTGCGGAGTATATCAGCGTATATGTAACCTGGGCGGAGTACATCAGGGTATATGTAAGCTATGCGGAGTACATCAGGGTATATGTAAGCTGTGCGGAGTACATCAGGGTATATGTAAGCTATGCGGAGTACATCAGGGTATATGTAATATGTGCGGAGTACATCTGGGTATATGTAAACTGTGAGGAGTACATCAGGCTATATGTAATCTGTGCGGAGTACATCAGGGTATATGTAATATGTGTGGAGTACATCAGGGTATATGTAATATGTGTGGAGGTAATCAGGGTATATGTAAGCTGGGCGGAGTACATGAGGGTATATGTAAGCTGGGCGGAGTACATCAGGGTATATGTAAGCTGTGCGGAGCACATCAGGGTATATGTAAGCTGTGAGGAGTACATCAGGGTATATGTAATATGTGTGGAGGTCATCAGGGTATATGTAAGCTGGGCGGAGTACATCAGGGTATATGTAATATGTGAGGAGTACATCAGAGTATATGTAAGCTGTGCGGAGTACATCAGGGTATATGTAAGCTGTGCGGAGTACATCAGGGTATATGTAAGCTGTGCGGAGTACATCAGGGTATATGTAAACTGGGCGGAGTACATCAGAGTATATGTAAGCTGTGCGGAGTACATCAGGGTATATGTAAGCTGTGCGGAGTACATCAGGGTATATGTAAGCTGGGCGGAGTACATCAGGGTATATGTAATGTGTGCGGAGTACATCAGGATATATGTAAGCTGGGCGGAGTACATCAGGGTATATGTAATATGTGTGGAGGTCATCAGGGTATATGTAAGCTGGGCGGAGTACATCAGGGTATATGTAATATGTGAGGAGTACATCAGGGTATATGTAAGCTGTGCGGAGTACATCAGGCTATATGTAAGCTGTGCGGAGTACATCAGGGTATATGTAAACTGGGCGGAGTACATCAGAGTATATGTAAGCTGTGCGGAGTACATCAGGGTATATGTAAGCTGTGCGGAGTACATCAGGGTATATGTAAGCTGGGCGGAGTACATCAGGGTATATGTAATGTGTGCGGAGTACATCAGGGTATATGTAATCTGTGAGGAGTACATCAGGGTATATGTAATGTGTGCGGAGTACATCAGGGTATATGTAAACTGTGCGGAGTACATCAGGGTACATGTAAGCTGTGCAGAGTACATCAGGGTAAATGTAAGCTGTGCGGAGTACATCAGGGTAAATGTAAGCTGTGCGGAGTACATCAGGGTAAATATAAGCTGTGCGGAATACATCAGGGTATATGTAAGCTGTGCGGAGTACATCAGGATATATGTAAGCTGTGAGGAGTACATCAGGGTATATGTAAGCTGTGCGGAGTACATCAGGGTACATGTAAGCTGTGCGGAGTACATCAGGGTATATGTAAGCTGTGCGGAGTACATCAGGGTATATGTAAGCTGTGCGGAGTACATCAGGGTATATGTAAACTGTGCGGAGTACATCAGGGTATATGTAAGCTGTGCGGAGTACATCAGGGTATATGTAAGCTGTGCGGAGTACATCAGGGTATATGTAAGCTGTGCGGAGTACATCATGGTATATGTAAGCTGTGCGGAGTACATCAGGGTATATGTAAGCTGGGCGGAGTACATCAGGGTATATGTAAACTGTGCGGAGTACATCAGGGTATATGTAATCTGGGCGGAGTTCATCAGGGTATATGTAAACTGTGCGGAGTACATCAGGGTATATGTAAGCTGTGCGGAGTACATCAGGATATATGTAAGCTGTGAGGAGTACATCAGGGTATATGTAAGCTGTGCGGAGTACATCAGGGTACATGTAAGCTGTGCGGAGTACATCAGGGTATATGTAAGCTGTGCGGAGTACATCAGGGTATATGTAAGCTGTGCGGAGTACATCAGGGTATATGTAAACTGTGCGGAGTACATCAGGGTATATGTAAGCTGTGCGGAGTACATCATGGTATATGTAAGCTGTGCGGAGTACATTAGGGTATATGTAAGCTGGGCGGAGTACATCAGGGTATACGTGAGCTGTGCGGAGTACATCAGGGTATATGTAAACTGTGCGGAGTACATCAGGGTATATGTAAGCTGTGCGGAGTACATCAGGGTAAATATAAGCTGTGCGGAATACATCAGGGTATATGTAAGCTGGGCGGAGTACATCAGGGTATATGTAAACTGTGCGGAGTACATCAGGGTATATGTAATCTGGGCGGAGTTCATCAGGGTATATGTAAACTGTGCGGAGTACATCAGGGTATATGTAAGCTGTGCGGAGTACATCAGGATATATGTAAGCTGTGAGGAGTACATCAGGGTATATGTAAGCTGTGCGGAGTACATCAGGGTACATGTAAGCTGTGCGGAGTACATCAGGGTATATGTAAGCTGTGCGGAGTACATCAGGGTATATGTAAGCTGTGCGGAGTACATCAGGGTATATGTAAACTGTGCGGAGTACATCAGGGTATATGTAAGCTGTGCGGAGTACATCATGGTATATGTAAGCTGTGCGGAGTACATTAGGGTATATGTAAGCTGGGCGGAGTACATCAGGGTATACGTGAGCTGTGCGGAGTACATCAGGGTATATGTAAACTGTGCGGAGTACATCAGGGTATATGTAAGCTGTGCGGAGTACATCAGGGTAAATATAAGCTGTGCGGAATACATCAGGGTATATGTAAGCTGTGCGGAGTACATCAGGATATATGTAAGCTGTGAGGAGTACATCAGGGTATATGTAAGCTGTGCGGAGTACATCAGGGTACATGTAAGCTGTGCGGAGTACATCAGGGTATATGTAAGCTGTGCGGAGTACATCAGGGTATATGTAAGCTGTGCGGAGTACATCAGGGTATATGTAAACTGTGCGGAGTACATCAGGGTATATGTAAGCTGTGCGGAGTACATCAGGGTATATGTAAGCTGTGCGGAGTACATCAGGGTATATGTAAGCTGTGCGGAGTACATCAGGATATATGTAAGCTGTGAGGAGTACATCAGGGTATATGTAAGCTGTGCGGAGTACATCAGGGTACATGTAAGCTGTGCGGAGTACATCAGGGTATATGTAAGCTATGCGGAGTACATCAGGGTATATGTAAGCTGTGCGGAGTACATCAGGGTATATGTAAACTGTGCGGAGTACATCAGGGTATATGTAAGCTGTGCGGAGTACATCAGGGTATATGTAAGCTGTGCGGAGTACATCAGGGTATATGTAAGCTGTGCGGAGTACATCATGGTATATGTAAGCTGTGCGGAGTACATCAGGGTATATGTAAGCTGGGCGGAGTACATCAGGGTATACGTGAGCTGTGCGGAGTACATCAGGGTATATGTAAACTGTGCGGAGTACATCAGGGTATATGTAATCTGGGCGGAGTTCATCAGGGTATATGTAAACTGTGCGGAGTACATCAGGGTATATGTAAGCTGTGCGGAGTACATCAGGGTATATGTAAGCTGGGCGGAGTACATCAGGGCATATGTAATCTGGGCGGAGTTCATCAGGGTATATGTAAGCTGGGCGGAGTACATCAGGGTATATATAAACTGTGAGGCGTACATCAGGGTATATGTAAGCTGTGAGGAGTACATCAGGGTATATGTAAACTGTGCGGAGTACATCAGGGTATATGTAAGCTGTGCGGAGTACATCAGGGTATATGTAAGCTGTGCGGAGTACATCATGGTATATGTAAGCTGTGCGGAGTACATCAGGGTATATGTAAGCTGGGCGGAGTACATCAGGGTATACGTGAGCTGTGCGGAGTACATCAGGGTATATGTAATCTGGGCGGAGTTCATCAGGGTATATGTAAGCTGTGCAGAGTACATCAGGGTATATGTAAGCTATGTGGAGTACATCAGGGTATATGTAAACTGTGCGGAGTACATCAGGGTATATGTAATCTGGGCGGAGTTCATCAGGGTATATGTAAGCTGTGCAGAGTACATCAGGGTATATGTAAGCTATGTGGAGTACATCAGGGTATATGTAAGCTGTGTGGAGTACATCAGGGTATATGTAAGCTGGGCGGAGTACATCAGGGTATACGTGAGCTGTGCGGAGTACATCAGGGTATATGTAATCTGGGCGGAGTTCATCAGGGTATATGTAAGCTGTGCAGAGTACATCAGGGTATATGTAAGCTATGTGGAGTACATCAGGGTATATGTAAACTGTGCGGAGTACATCAGGGTATATGTAATCTGGGCGGAGTTCATCAGGGTATATGTAAGCTGTGCAGAGTACATCAGGGTATATGTAAGCTATGTGGAGTACATCAGGGTATATGTAAGCTGTGTGGAGTACATCAGGGTATATGTAAGCTGGGCGGAGTGCAATAGGTCATAATAGGATGATGTAATAATGGGGAGAATGAATAATAAAATTAATTATCCTTGGACAGTGACGTACGCTTTGAACCAATCCTTTATGCACAGGCCGGATTTTTGGGTGTTGGAGTCGCACTTCTAAAGGGTGTCTGTGGTATTGTACAAAATATCCGCACTCCAGTATTGCCTAATCTTTGACTTGTTCACTAGCCCCATATGTATCACAGACCCCAAAATGTCATAGTTTCTGTTGCATTTACAGGGTCTACCAGTGGGGGCTGCAAATGATGACGTGGGGTTTTAGGTGAAGAGCTGCTGCACATATAAATTAGTCTGGGACGTCGTTTTGCATTATTGCGTTCCAAGAGTCATAACTTTTTATTTTTCCGTTGACGAGCTGTGTGAGTGCTTGATTTTCATGGGACGAGCTGTCGTTTTTATTAGTATCATTTTGGGGTAGATGCGAAAATTTGATCATTTTTTATTCCATTCTTTCTGAGGTGAGGAGACCAAATACCAGAAATTCTTTCACTATTTTTTTTATAATTCTTTTCCGGCGTTTTCTGTGCCGTATAAACAACATGTTTACTTTATTCTGCGGTTCGATACGATTATAGCAATACCAAATTTATATAGTTTTTATATGTTTTACTACTTTTACAAAAAAAAAAACCCTTTTTTCTAAATAAAATGTTTTAGTGTCACCATGTCCTGAAAGCCATAACTTATTTTTTTTTTTGTCAACGGAGCTTTGTGAGGGCTTGTTTTTTGCGTGACACACTGTAGCTTTTATTGGTACCATGTTTGGCTACGCCTGACTTTTTGATCACTTTTTATTCAATTTTTTTGGAAACAACGTGACCAAAAAAGGAAATTCTGCCATTGTATTTTATTGTATTTTTTTTACGGTGTTCACCGTGCGAGATAAATAATATGATTTTTTTTAGGTCAGGCCAATACGAACGCGGCGATACCTATTATGTCTAGTTTTTGTATTTTTTTCTTTTTTTTTTTCTAATTATAAAGGGCTTGATCAGGGACAAGGCGATTATTGTTTTTATTACGTAAAACTTTTATTTATTTATCTAAAACTTTTTTTTTACTTTTTTCACTTTTTATTTTCCACATACTAGGGGACTGGCAGATCTGATCTTCTGATGCCCTGCACAATACACTGCACTACTTCTGTATGTACTGATGTAGTGCAGTGTATTGTAACTGTCACTTTACAACTGACAGTTGAACCTATTATGTCCTGCTTTGGGCAGGACCTAATAGGCTCCCGTACCTGGCAACCAGGAAGCCGTTGCTAGGCTTCCTGGTTGCCATTGCAACCATCAGAACCCCGCGATTTTTCGCGGGGGGGGGGGGGGGGGGGCAATGGGGTGCAGAGGGACGATGACATACAGTTACATCAAATGTCAGTAAGGGGTTAAATAAATGGCTGGGTCGGGTCCGCCAGATTAATAGCCACTGCTTGTTAGTGGCTATTCGCTGAGTCTGATAGCATGGAACCCCCTTTATGACGTCTATGAACCTAAAGTCATATGGACAGGGTTTGTCCAGAGGGTTTGTCCAAAGGAGGCAAACCTTTAAAGGAAGGGTGTCGCGGAAATTATTTTTTTTATATCAATTTGCTTTTAGTGTTTTATTTTTAAAAAAAATATATTTATTTGTGCGTTTGTGTTTTACTTTTCTTTTTTTCTTTTATGGCTGCGCAGACGCCGGAAGTCAGAGGTTAGTCATGGAGAGCTTGGGGGACTTTCGGTCCCCCGTTCTCCCTGTCGCTGCCAGCGATCACACATGTATCCCCTATCCTGTGGATAGGGGATATATGTCTTTTGTCGGACACGCTGTAGGTCACATTTTTTTTGTATGCCATTCCATACAGGGGGGGGGGGGGGCTGTATGGCGTTCCCCACAGGGGGGGGTGCTGTATGGCGTTCCCTACAGGGGGGGGCGCTGTATGGCGTTCCCTACAGGGGGGGGGGGCGCTGTATGGCATTCCCTACAGGGGTGGGGCCGTATGGCGTTCCCTACAGGGGGGGCGCTGTATGGCGTTCCTTACAAGGGGGGGCGCTGTATGGCGTTCCCTATAGGGGGGGGCGCTGTATGGCGTTCCCTACAGGGGGGGGTCGTATGGCGTTCCCTACAGGGGGGGGCGCTGTATGGCGTTCCTTACAGGGGGGCGCTGTATGGCATTCCCTACAAGGGGGGGGGGGCGCTGTATGGCGTTCCCTATAGGGGGGGGCGCTGCATGGCGTTCCCTACAGGGGGGGCTCTGTGTGGCGTTCTCTATAGGGGGGGCTCTGTATGGCATTCTCTACAGGGGGGGGCTCTGTATGGCGTTACCTACAAGGGGGGGGGGCTGTATGGCGTTCTGTGTAGATAACGCCATACAGCCCCCCTGTAGAGAACGCCATACAGCCCCCCCTGTAGGGAACGCCAAACAGCCCCCCCCTGTAGGGAACGCCATACAGCCCCCCCTCTAGGGAACGCCATACAGACCCCCCTGTAGGGAACGCCATACAGACCCCCCTGTAGGGAACGCCATACAGCCCCCCCTGTAGGGAACGCCATACACCCCCCCTGTAGAGAACGCCATACAGACCCCCCCTGTAGATAACGCCATACAGCCCCATCTGTAGATGACGCCATACAGCCCCCTGTAGATAACGCCATACAGCCCCCTTTGTAGATAACGCGATACAGACCCCCCTGTAGATAACGCCATACAGCCCCCTCTGTAGATATCTACAAAGGGGGCTGTATGGCGCTATCTACAGAGGGGGCTGTATGGCGTTATCTACAGGGGGCTGTATGGCGTTATCTACAAAGGGGGCTGTATGGCGTTATCTACAAGGGGCTGTATGGCGCTATCTACAAAGGGGGCTGTATGGCGTTATCTACAGGGGGCTGTATGTCGCTATCTACAAAGGGGGCTGTATGGCGCTATCTACAGAGGGGGATGTATGGCGTTATCTACAGAGGGGCTGTATGGCGTTATCTACAGGGGGGCTGTAAGGCGTTATCTACAGGGGGGCTGTATGGTGTTATCTACAGGGGGATGTATGGTGCTATTTACAGAGGGGGCTATATGGCGTTATCTACAGGGGGGCTGTATGGCGTTATCTACAGGGGGGGCTGTAAAAAAGGCACTATCTACAAGGGGGGTTGTGTGACACCCAGGGGAGGGGGGCCCCAGTCAAAAGTTTGCTATGGGGCCCAGTCTTTCCTAGTTATGCCCCTGACTGTATGTAAGCCTACTACACTGTGTATTCGCTCAAAAAATGGCGACACACAGTGTAGGAGGTTTGAACATTCAATCCCCTCCATTCTCCTGGCACTAGCCAGGATAAAGGAGGGGGATTTTTTGTAGACGCTAGAGCGAGTGTGTCTTCTCAAATTTTGCAGCATAAAGCAATGTGGTTGCTTTACCACATGCCAATGCTGCAATTTTGGGAATTGCTCCCTCTAGTGACCAGCACAGGGAAATGTTTTAAATTAGAATCTAATTTATAATATTTCCTGACTCGTGAAAAAATTAAAAAAATTAGAACAATGTTTAATCACCTATACACTAACTGTTTAACGGGGGGAAAAAAAAATACATTTTCTACCGACACATTCCCATTAAATTAAAATGATCCATTAGAGAAAAGTAAAAAATAGAAAGAAACCACAAAACAGGCAAACACAAAAAGTTTATTACATATGGGTCACAAAACCCTAAATTCTATATACATATAGTATAACCGTAACAATCTGTACTATAGCTCTATAATGATTTGTAAGGTGATTGGTGAATGGTGTAAAATACAAATAAAAATAAACAAAAGAAACGAGGCCTCATACAGCTAGATCACCATAAAAATAGAAAAGTTACAACCGCCGAGCGCTGAGAGGCAAATACAAAAAAAAAAAACCTTCGGTCCTTATGTCCAAAATTTGTGTTCAAAGGATTAAAGAGGCTCTGTTACCAGATTTTGCAACCCCTATCTGCTATTGCAGCAGATCGGCGCTGCAATGGAGATAAGAGTAACGTTTTTATTTTTAAAAAACGAGCATTTTTGGCCAAGTTATGACCATTTTTGTATTTATGCAAATGAGGCTTGCAAAAGTACAACTGGGCGTGTTTACAGTAAAAGTACAACTGGGCGTGCATTATGTGCGTACATCGGGGCGTTTTTAATACTTTTACTAGCTAGGCGTTGGGAATGGGAGTGTATGATGCTGACGAATCAGCATCATCCACTTCTGTTCGTTAACACCCAGCTTCTGGCAGTGCAGACACAGCGTGTTCTCGAGAGATCACGCTGTGACGTCACTCACTTCCTGCCCCAGGTCCTGCATCGTGTCGGCCACATCGGCACCAGAGGCTACAGTTGATTCTGCGGCAGCATCAGACTTACATCGACTTACCTGCAAACGCCGATGCTGCTGCAGAATCAACTGTAGCCTCTGGTGCCGATGTGTCCTCGCTCGTCTGACACGATGCAGGACCTGGGGCAGGAAGTGAGTGACGTCACAGCGTGATCTCTCGAGAACACGGCTGTGTCTGCACTGCCAGAAGCTGGGCGTTCTGAAGAGAAGTGGATGATACTTCTCGTCAGAACGCCCAGCTAGTAAAAGAAGTAAATACGCCCGATGTACGCACATAATACACGCCCAGTTGGACTTTTGCAAGCCTCATTTGCATAAATACGAAAATGGTCATAACTTGGCCAAAAATGCTCGTTTTTTAAAAATAAAAACGTTACTGTAATCTACATTGCAGCGCCGATCTGCTGCAATAGCAGATAGAGGTTGTAAAATCTGGTGACAGAGCCTCTTTAAGAGGCTAATAAAAAAATAAAAAAAACATTGATATTTATCATTATTATTCTGTGTTTGTTGCCATTCCAATGAGGTCTCCTTCTCACAGACTTCAGATCAGACCAGTCTGGCTGCATCAGAAACTCCACCCACTTCTCTGTCTGCAATGGAGACCAGACAAGATAAGCCACATCTTTTTTGCAAGCCTGTTTCAGGTTTCCAGCTGAAAATGTAGGCATTTAGGTAAAGATGGACCCTAATTTTATATGATGTTAGCAAGAGTGTTTGTTTTAGCAGCTTGCAGACTTACAAATAATTTAGGGCTCATTTTCTGTTTTTCTTTCATTCAGTCCTAGGTTCAGTGTCCTTCTAAAGTCAAGGTCCGGTCACAAGAGGTCAAAAAGCAAGTCGCTCAGGGGAGTCTGAAACAAGGGAAAGCACAGGCAAGGAAACTCTAATTACAGACAAAGGCCAACTATCCCAGGCTGAACTAAATAAGGAGAGGGCGGGAGCTCAAGAACATCAGCCAGGCTTTAATTGGCCTGACGCTCCTGAGCACCTATTGGCTGCAGACTGCCTCAGTTTGCCAGGCAGGGCGACGCCCGAGCGAGTAACTCTCGATGTCCTGGAGACCAAGGGAGCCGCAGGCAGAGAGTACGTGACAGTATGCCCCCTTCTACGAGGGGCCACTGGACCCTCAACCCTGAACCAGGTTTATCTTGGATTGGGACCCAAGTCCTCTCCTCTGGACCATATCCTTTCCAATGGACCAGGTACTCAAAGTGCCCTTCGGGGGTGTTAAAGGCAGTCTTCCACTCATACCCCTTACGAACTCTAATCAGGTTATAGGCCCCCCGCAGGTCAAACTTAGAGAACCATTGGGCCCCCTGAACCTGATTAAAGAGATCGGGGATGTTTGCGGCTTCTAAATATGAAACACACTAGAGCGAGATATATATCCATTTCAAGACCCGAGACCATTGTTCGTGTGTGAAAGAAGTCTCCAACTCCCTTTCCCAGCTATTGTACCATTTTTAAACATCTGGTCACAAGTCTTGATGCCTTGTGACTTCCATTTTCCAAGGTCTAAGTCAACATTGGCTAATTCTAGAAAATCTATAGGGACATACGATCTGGCTATGTCTAAGGTGTCTGAGGCCTTCACGTGCATGTGTGCCCAACATTTCACAGTTGCTTTGTTGAGTGGAGACAATCCCCCTGGAAGTGGTAAACTTGCCAGTGGTAGGCATAATATGGCCTTCAGGTGCCTCGAGCCTAGGTAGGACCCCTCAATATGTACCCAGTGTTTTGAGATATCTTCATCCCACCAATACACTGCTTGCGCAGCTACAGTCGCCACGTAGTAACTATACAAGTGAGGAACACTCAATACCCCTGAGGACTGAGTCTTATACATGACCTGGGTGGCAATTCTCTGTATATTTTTCTCCCAGATGAAGGACATTAATAAATGTTGAGTGCGTTTAAAATATGATGCAGGAATCGAAATGGGGAGTGTCCTAAACAGGTATAACAGTTTTGGTAGAACCATCATCTTGAACGCCGCTATTCTACCCAACCAGGAGACCTCCACCTTCAGCATTCTGTCAATATCTGCTTGAATCACCTTGTTGAGTGGTATGTAATTTGCTTCGAATATTTCTTTTATGTTTTTTGGTCAGTCTGAGACCCAAATATGTTATCTCCTTCATGTTCCATACAACATTATATCTAGACTGGAGATAATGCAGGGAAGATTGGGAAATATTTAAGGGAAGAATCTGTGATTTCGTAGTATTAAGTTTGTATAGTGAGACTTTGCTGAAATTTAGTATGCATTCAATAACTGCTTCTAGCGAGGTCTCCGGGTTGGATAAAAACAAAATAACATCATCTGCGTAAAGTGATATGGTGTGGGTTTTTGACCCTATTTTAATTGTTAGTTGAGCCAACGGTTCCATAGAAAGGACGAATATAAGGGATGACAGTGGGCAACCCTGTCTGGTTCCATTTGTGACTTTAAAATCTTGAGATAATACCCCATTCGTGTAGATTTTTGCAGAGGGGTCTGAGTATAGGGCCTGTATAGCTGACATTATAGCCCCTGAATATCCCATTTTCTGTAGCGTTGCTAAGGCATACGACCATGAAATACGATCGAATGCTTTTTCTGCGTCTAATGCAAGCAAAACGGAAGGAATGTGATGGTGTTCAATGTGGTGTAGCAGACCAATGATCCGTCTTGTGTTGCCTGAGCCTTGTCTTCCGTTTATAAAGCCAGTCTGGTCATCTACTATAAGGTGGGGCAGGAGAGGGGCTAATCGGTTTGTGATGATGGAAGTATAAAGTTTCAAATCTATATTGAGTAGGGAGATTGGCCTAAAATTTTGGGGTTGATCATTGGGTTTCCCGGGTTTCAGTAAGGTGATTATTAAAGCCTCTTGATTCTCTTTGGGGAGAGAGCCGGACAATTGTGCTGATTGAAAAAGTCTGCATAAGTATAGAGAGAGAATATCTATAAAAAATTTATGGTATGCATTTGTGAGGCCATCTGGTCCAGGTGCTTTGTCCGGGGGTAGCTTAAGAATAACTTTATGTATTTCAGATTCAGAAAACGGGGCATTTAGACTATGTATTTGGTCCTCCGTTAGTTTGGATAGGGGAATGTTGTGTAGGAAATTTTGAATGTTGTCTATAGTAGGGTGCGGTACGAATGGGTCCGTATTTAAATTATATAAAGACTCATAAAAAATCTTATAACGATCGGCAATGTGTACCGGATGTGCAATTCGCAATCTCGCGAGGTAGGGTTGAGTAAAAAGGAGATTTTGTTTTTTGCCGCTGTTGTTTGGGACGGGAAGCTAATAGTTTACCTGCTTTGTTATTTTATGAATAATATCGAATTTTAATTTTGCGCAATGTTTTCTCATACTCAGAAACCATAGCTAGACGCAATTCTTGATGTAAGCTATGCAAGCTCTCAGCTTGTTGAGCTGATGGGGAGACCTTATTTAACGCTTCTAATTTCTATATTCGTTCCGTGAGATTAGTAATTATAGCCACACGTTGCTTTCTTTCGCTATTAAAACCATAGGCTTCATTAATCAAGTGTCAAGGAAAGATGGTCCCTCTAACAACCAATCAAAGTCTAGTACTGAGTACTGAGGAGGTATCTCAACATTAATAGAGATCCTAAATTTACATATAATACTAATTTATGCAAAAAAATACTAAATAAAATACGGTTAGGTAGGCTAGATGAAATAACTAAAGCTAAATATAAACAAATATAAAGAAGTGCACCGCAATGTTCTACTTTGTACTTTTGTATGAACAGACAAACTTTTCAAAGCCGTACATGACTTAATGTGTGGCCTACTTGATGGGCGGAATCTAAGACATCAGACAATATGTGCCTGCAGACTCCTTAGATGTAAATCCAATTTTGCCAGGGGCATAAGTATAAGGGGTGTAGTTGCAGTCGCACCCAGCTCTAGAGCTTGAGGGGACCCAAAGGCCATTCTGGGCCATAAAAAGAAACCAGTATTATTACAGTTTTTGCATTGGGGCCCAAGTGCTTCAAGTTACACCTCTGGGTTCTGCTCATCCTTATGTATATGTTATGACTAAAAATAAAAATGAAAAGTGGACCTGCTCTTTCTTCACATTATAATGTAGATTTGTGAAATTTACTGTTTAAGATTTATCATTGTATACAGCTTTTCCATGATTTTTGTTTTCTATTTAATATCTTTTGTTCTCTCTGCAGAAATCTTGGCGGGGTCCTGATCTTCAGAGGACAACATGACCGGCCGAATCTGCTCAGTGAAATTGTTCACCTTATTTCTGATGACTCTTATGTTTTTTTCTGGGTACTTATTCTGGTACGAAAAAAAAATTGAAATGGTCAGTAATTGGATTCAACAATCTGTAAAGTTACTGGAAAGAAAAAGACCTGTAAATAATTTGACTTGGCCAGCTTTCAAGCACCCACTGGCTCCTCCATACCCTTTTCCATACAAGTTTGTCATTAACCAACCGGACAAGTGCAAGAACCGGAACCCTTTCCTTGTTATAATGGTGTTTGGAGAGTCCCATGACCAAGAGTCTAGACAAGCAATCCGGGAAACATGGGGTAACGAAAAGATTTATGATGTTGATGTGGTCAGCATTTTTCTGTTCGGTCTTCCTCATGTTGCTCCTGACCAAACTCAGAGGTTGTTGGAGCAGGAAAGTGTTGTTTTTGGTGACATCATACAACAAGATTTCATGGACAAGTATTACAACTTGACCCTGAAAACCTTAATGGGTATGGAATGGGTGACAACATTTTGTTCCACTGCCAGCTATGTAATAAAAATAGACAACGACATGTTTCTTAATGTAGACTACTTAGTCCATCAAGTTCTTCATACAAACGTACCCGTTCGTAAAAATTATTTCACAGGAGCCATAGTTGCCAACACTGGTCCTCTGAGGAGTACGGCTTACAAGTGGTACGTACCTAAGGAAGTCTATCCTAATGACACCTACCCACCCTATTGTGCTGGTCCTGGATATGTGTTTTCAGTTGATATGGCAAAAAAGATCT
This sequence comes from Rhinoderma darwinii, assembly GCF_050947455.1. Taxonomy (NCBI): domain Eukaryota; kingdom Metazoa; phylum Chordata; class Amphibia; order Anura; family Rhinodermatidae; genus Rhinoderma; species Rhinoderma darwinii. The sequence goes on along the minus strand of NC_134689.1, from coordinate 395,999,049 downwards.
ATGATTTGGCCCAAGAAATCAGGGTCATCCCTATGGAAGATGCTTTTATGGGAATTTGCTTGTATGAGCTCCATATCCCACCCACTGAACCACCTCCAAATACATTTCACGGGACCAAACTTGAATATAACCTTTGCAAATTTAAGAAAGTTGCCATAGTTCACCATTATACTGGAAAAGAACTACAGACTGTATGGAAAGACTTTTGGGCTAACAGAACTCAGAAGTGCTAAGAAAATAGGGTAAACTTTAATAGAAACAATACTTAAATGAAGCAATTTTTGGGACAAATTTACATAAAAAAGTATTGAGAACTCCCGATGATGAAGAGACTTTTTTTTAGGAAAGTGCAACATATTTCCATTAAAGGTTCTGTCGTCTATTGACAACTTTTTTCTGATTTCCTATGTGGGTTTGCTGATCAAGAGGTTCTCCGGATTGGGACCCTCATCAATTATCTAAAGCTGGGAGCCATATTTAACAAAGTTCTGCACAGTCCTTTAGGACAGCTGATATCCATTAATTTCAATAGCTGCCATACACTGGTTGAAGGGGTTATCCGAGATTTTAAAATAGATGGCCTATCCTTAGTATAGGCCATTAATATTAGATTGGTGGGTTTCCGAGTCTCGGCACCCCAGCGGATCAGCTGTTTGAAGGAGCCGTACCGCGTGTATGAGCGGCACGGCCCCTTAATGGTTTACATCGATTTCATTTTCATTCGTACTTTCACAGGCTGTTACATTCGAAGTACCTCCTTCAAACAGCTCATTTAAAAGGAGAAATAAGCAGTAAAATCACGTTAAACCACACAAAGCATTAGGTCACATATCTGTATACTATCTTACATCAATTCATGGTGGAAAACTGAGTACAAGAGGAACATAATATTGTATCTCCGAGGAGATTTCAAAGTCTCTCTAAAGGTATATATATAATAAGACAAACCAGAAGAGTGGGAGGAGAGCAGCCAAGGCCGCCACACCTTATTATATTGGTCTATCGCATCGGTATGGACTGCTTAAATTTTGTCTAGGCCATCAATTTTAGTATCTCGGATAACCCCTTTAGTTTTCCCTATGGCACCATAGGGAGATGAGTACATACTGAAAGGTACCTCAGGTGATAGCAGATGATCAATTCAAACCTAGAGACCAGCAGAGGGCCCCAATCCATAACTTATATGGGAAAGTTATATATAAATATATATATATATCCAAGAAAAAGAGACTGGAAGCAGCACTCAGCAAAAAAATGTGAATTTATTCACCCAACACAGCTGTGTTGGGTGAATAAATTCACATTTTTTTTGCTGAGTGCTGCTTCCAGTCTCTTTTTCTTGGATATATGCACGAGGAGCTCGTCACTCCTTGATATTTTGAAGCTAGCACCAACCGTTTCTGGCTATTGACACAGTGCTGCTCCTATGTTTGGATCTTCTATATATATATATATATATATATATATATATATATATATATATATATATATATATATATATATATATATATATATATATACAGTTAGGTCCAGAATTATTTGGACAGTGACACAATCTTCATGATTTGGGCTCTGCTGCCAGCACATTGGATTTGAAATGAAACAACTGAGATACAATTGAAGTGTAGACTTTCAGGTTCAATTCAAGGGGTTGAACAAAAATATCCCATGAAACGTTTAGGAATTGCAACCATTTTTCTCCACAGCCTTCTCATTTATGGGGCTCAAAAGTAATTGGACAAATGAACATTACCATAAATTATTATTATTTTTTTTTAATACTTTGTAGAGAATCCTTTGCAGGCAATGACTGCCTGAAGTCCGGAACCCATGGACATTACCAAATGCTGGGTTTCCTCCTTTGTGATGCTTTGCCCGGCCTTTACTGCCGCCGTCTTCAGTTGTTGTTGTTATTTGTGGGTCTTTCTGCCTTAAGTTTTGTCTTAAGCAAGTGAAATGCATGCTCGATCGGGTTGAGATCTGGTGATTTGGCCATTGCAGAATATTCCACTTCTTTGCCTTATAAACTCCTGGGTTGCTTTCGCAGTATGTTTTGGGTCATTGTCCATCTGTCCTGTGAAGTGAAGTCCAATCAACCTTGCTGCATTTGGTTGAATCTGAGCAGAAAGTAAATCCATGAACACTTCAGAATTCATCTGGTTGCTTCTGTCTTCAGTCACATCATCAATAAACACTAGTGACCCAGTGCTTTGGCAGCCGTGCATGCCCATGCCATCACACCGCCTCCACCATGCCATCATGCTGCCTCCACCATGCCATCACACTCCCTCCACCATGTTTTACAGAGGATGTGGTGTGCTTTGAGCCGTTCCAAGCCTTCTCCATACTTTCTTCCTCCCATCATTCTGGTACAGGTTGATCTTAGTTTCATGCTGTTCCAGAACTGGGCGGCTTCTTTACATGTTTGGCAAAGTCTAATCTGGCCTTTCTATTTTTGAGGCTGATTAATGGTTTGCACCTTGTGGTGAACCCTCTGTATTTGCTCTCATGAAGTCTTCTCTTTATGGTAGACTTAGATACTGATACACCTACTTCCAGGAGAGTGTTCTTCACTTGGGTAGATGTTGTGAAGAGGTTTTTCTTCACCATAGAAAGGATTCTGCGATCATCCACCACTGTTGTCTTCCGTGGATGTCCAGGCCTTTTGGAATTCACGAGATCACCAGTGCGCTCTTTTTTTTCAAGAATGTAGCAAACTGTTGATTTGGCCACTCCTAACCTTTGTGCGGTCTCTCTGATGGATTTCTTCATTTTTTTCAGCCTAATTATGGTCTGTTTCACTTGCATTGAGAGCTCCTTTCACCTCATGTTGTGGGTTCACAGCAACAGCTTCCAAATACAAATGCCACACCTGGAATCAACTCCATACACGTTATCTGCCTAATTGATGGTGGATTAACGAGGGAATAACCCCCATTAAATAGCTTTTGAGATAATTGTCCAATTACTTTTGGGCCCTTGAAAAAGAGGCAACTAGATATTTAAAAGAACTGTAATTCCTAAACCCCTCCTCAAATTAGGATGTGAATACCCTCAAATTAAAGCTGAGAGTCTACACTTTAAGCCCATATTGATTATATAACTGTATATTCAATATGTTTTGGTAGACAGCTAAAATGACAAAACTTGTGTCACTGTCCAAATAATTCTGGACCTAACTGTGTATATATATATATTTGCTATTTATTTAATTTATATGGAAATATAGTTTTGATGAAGGAGTCAGATAGGGATGCTAATTATGTAAGATATTTAAACCTTAAAGGGCCAGCATATGCTGTTTCAGAAAATATGGGTCTCCATAGCCTGATTGTCCTAGGGAGGGGGAGACGGGTCTATCGGCGGATTTTATGGTAGGCCCTGGTTCTGACACAATGATAGGCCTGTACTAGAACAGGGCCACAAAGATCAAACAGAAAACAACCCCATTTGGAGCTGATTTTGCAGCCAATGACGTGCCACTTGGGTCTATTTCTTGTGGGCTAAATCATAAATAACCTATTAGACCTTATTCATGATATCTATGTGAAAGTGGACAAGGCCATGGACTGTATAGTTGTAGGGCAAGGCTCTCTGGTAGGCCCAGAGGACCTTAGTCCAACACTTAAGGACGTAACTATAGGTTGTGCAATGACTTGCAGCTTTATCTGGGCCCTGCTTTCCCATAGGAGAAGACCAGTACTATAAATGACGAGTGATAGTTGGGGGGGCCCTGTTACAGATTTTTTTTGTTGTGGCCCAGGGGCTTCAAGTAACTCCTTTGCCAATACTGCTTTTAGGAATTATTGTATTGAGTTCTAACTGCTTTGCCCCTCACAAATTAGACATTGATGGCAAAAAAATTTTAGGCTAAAAATGTGTTGCAGTCATTCAAATAGTTGCCAAAATATTCTGTGATATTGTGTGCGTGTGTGTGTATGTATATGTATATGTATATGTATATATATATATATATATATATATATATATATATATATATATATATATATATATATATATATATATAATAAATAATACAGGATTTGTATTGCTATCATATATATTTAATTCTAGTCAGGAATGTTACTTAAATTTAAAAGAATATCTCTGGAAATGTCAAGGGTTTTTCCAGGACTTAATCATTGATGGTCTTTCCTTAGGATAGGCCACCCAAGTTTTATCAGCAGGGGCCCAAACTCTTAGGGTATGTTCACACGGAGGAATTTTGCGGCTGAATTTTCCGCAAAATTCCACCTCCCATCAATTTCAATGAGTCGGACGCTTTTTTTCCCGCTAGCTTATTATATCAGCTAGCAGGGAAAAATGTCCTGCTCGATGTTCGGTCGGATTCTGCCCGAACCTCCCATTGATTTCAACGGGAGGGAAGAATCTTCCAGGAATAGTTCCGCAGAGGATTTAGTGGTGGGACACACTACGCAAAATCTCCCATGTGAACAAGCTCTTATGTGCCTTCCCACTCTTTCTGCAGCTCTTTTCCAGCTTTCCTTCCTTTCCTCGGCTCTTCTGTGTGATACACCTGTGTGCCAGCTAGTTCATGGACTTTTAAAGTCTAATTCTGATACAATTTATTGTTCAGTAGTTTATAAATAATTTCATTGTAGTCCTAAAGTGAAAAGTCTCTCAAGCGCAGCCTTTAAACAATGCCTAAATGTAGACATCAGGCAACGTCTTCTGCAAGGTTTTACTGAACTCTAACAAGTGGATATGGATGAATAATTCCTGGAAAAGGTATGTCCTTAGATATTCTTTAAGGGGAGACTAAGCCCATCAATGAATGACAATAATTATTTGTTAGCCTACAGAGCTCCCTATTTGGCAGAAATATAGGGGTGCATCTTCTGCTTAACTCCTTCTTTGGCTTTGGACTGACTGATTGGTGGGGCATGACTAAAGGTATTTGGCTTAGCCTTGCTCGGTCTCCATTGCAGTCAGAGGAATAGGGGAATGATTTTCTTGCAGCAATCTGCTTTCGACTCAGAGGTAAAGTAACCTAAGTGTACTTTTTTTTTTTTCAAAATTTTGATGGTGAAGAAGTTAAAAGCTTTTTTTTTCCAACCTACTCTTATTATACAATTTACCTGACACATGAAAGGATAAGGCACTCAAAATATTAAGCTAGTTGGAAAATCCACACTGAGATTTAGGTTTTAAAGAGTTGTCTCATAATAGACATTGGTGGCATATTGCTAGGATATGCCACCAATATCCGATTGGTGGGGGTCCGTTCAATGTGATCCCCGCTCATCAATACTATGAGGTATCATTGGTGATAGGAAAGCTAAATGGCTCTTTATTTCCTATTGGCTCCACTCTGATTTTTACGGGCAGTCACATGTTTAGCCAATGACTATAATGTGTCGATCATGGGGCTTCCAAAGGAACGCAACTTACTACTGGTAGGAAAAATTCAAAAAATGTTGTTTTTACTTTTTGTCTAAGAAATTGTTATGAATTTTCTCATAATATAAATCATAGCAAATACACACGTGCCTTAAAAGATACTAACATTTTCGAAGGAAAAAAACATGGCATTTACTGAAAAAGTAAAAAAAAAAAGACAGCTGGATAAAGGGTAAAAAAAAAAGAATGCAAAATTTGGTTCTAATTTAGCCTGGTCCTTATATGGTTAGGATGTAGTTATCTTTACTATAATTTTGTATACTGTCTTTTTACTGTCCATTATAAATGGATGTACTGGAATTTTTGCTTTTCTGATTTTCTTCACATCAATAAAAACAAAAAACAAAACAAACAAAGTCTCTAGTCCACTATATACAATTTATCACAATCGCAAAAGGTCAAAAAGATGTGAGATTTGTAATCTGCAAGGAGAAGGGAGTTTGGCTCTGTCAAAAACTTCCAGTATTTTTGGACTTTGATTCTTCACGTGGAGTTTACTGAGAAGTCATGGGGTTTTTACATGTGGGTTCACCATGTGGAGAAAATTGGACTTATATAGTGTTTTGTTCTTCAGGGTCAGCAGGAACGATAGAGCCATGGTTGGGAAACCATGGGCTAGAGTCCAATATAATCAGCCTTAGAGGCCCTTTTATTGACTGGGGGGAAATACTGTCTCACCAGAGCATCCAAATGTATATGTCCAACTAGTCTCACAACCCATGGGATGCTGTTTGGTAACTGGACATATGGTTTGATAATTGATGAGGATGTGGGGGGGGGGGGGGGGGCAACAAAAGTGAAATTCGCTCTAGGCTCCATTTTGTGCCCCTTCTACAATGAACAGGGAAATGAGATCTCCTAAGAGATGTGTGAATATGGGACCTTGAGTAATATATACTCTGCTATTTTAACTATTTTTTGGGGTTGTTCATAAGGGTTAATGGCCTACGGCCTACATGTAGTCAGCCATAAAGCTAGTGTCTAGGTTGGGGCAGGTGTACAGTCCATAATGATGACAGCAACTTTAATAATTATTAAATAGTTTTTCCTTGTAATATACTATGACGTGGGTAACTGGTAGTTAAAAGGTCATTATGTCCCAGTGAGTCACTGGCAGAACAGTCATTTGCTCCTGTGTCTAATTATCAAGCTGGCAAGACAAGTAGGCTTCACAAAATTACCTCCTTATCTGCCAGATTACTTCTAAATCCTAACAGAGAACAGCTTGGAATAATATGGACATTAGGAATTAATTAATTCATTTTTTGTTCGACCCCACCGACTCTCTGCTGATGCCTGTTTAAGAATGTCACTCCATACAGAATAATATTGAGTCTTTGGGGGCAGGGGCATAGCTATAGATGGTGCAAAGGTAACAGTGCAACCGGGCCCTGGTGCCTGAGGGGTCTCTAGATTTCCTCCGTGACATAGGAAGGCACATGGTGGGGGGCCCTATTACAGATTTTGAATTGGTGCCAATGTAACTCATGCCATATGTAGCCAATGGATGAACAGGACACATCATGGGCTATACCAACTGTGTCTACTCGTCTGGTGTTAGAAAGATATGTAAACAGTATGTCATGTATATTAGAAAATTGCATTCTTTCTTATTTGATAAGTAAATAAAATATAAAATACCCCTTTAACAACAGCTGTAAAGTCGACCTCAAAATCACTTCCAGAAAGAAGATGGTACTTTCTCAAAAAACAAAATAAAACAAAGGGTTACGTCAATAAATAAAAAAGTTGAACGTTGATCCAATCTGATTTCTTTTAGGGTTCAGGAAACATTTTGTATTCCTGTTAGGACATTGCCTTATATAGTTCATGCCGTAACCACCGTCGTAGCACCCGCAGCACCACTTTCAATTGTTTCTGCATCCTCAGGATGCAGATGGAATTGAATACAATGGTGGAACAGTGAGACATCAGTTACCTGGTCCACCATTCACTCTGCGACCCCCGCAGGCCGGCATGATGCAGTGGCATAATCGTGCCTGTCTGTGCCGAGCTGAGACGAATGTTTCTTGAGGATAGCCAGACCTTAGCCCTGGGAGAGAATTGAGGAGGAGCCTTTCTTTTTCTATAGGCATGCCTTTTCATGCGGTCCACTGCCTGAAGGATCGCAGACTTGTTTACTGCCAGATGAGAATGAAAGTCCCAAATGAAGAATTAGCTGCCGGTACTTAAGTCACGGCTGGCACAGCACGAGGAACTCGTGGATGCTGACTGTACACAATGTAGAAAGGAGAAGAGGCAGTAGACTCACTTGTATGATTATTGAAAGAGAATTCTGCCCAAAGCAGAAGTTGTACCCAATTGTAATGTTGGGCAGAAACAAAATAACTAAGGTAATTCTCTAAAATTTGATTGGTCCTCTCCACTTGACCATTAGACTGTGGGTGAGAAATCCAGCTTCACATCTAGCAGATTGCACAGGGCTCCACAGAATTTGGGCATGAACTGTACACCCCGACAATATGCAGAAGTAGTCTGTGTAGATGAAAGATGTGCAGAATTAATAGATTTGCAAGACGAGGAGCAGACGGAAGGCCAGTCAAAGCAATAAAATGTGCCATTTTAGAGAAACAATCCACCACTACCCAGACCGTAGTACTTCCAGCCAAAGGGGGAAGGTCTGTAATAAAGTGCATAGCGATATGTTGCCAAGGGGCATCCGGGACTGGCAAGGGTACATAGTTACATAGTTACATAGTTAGTACGGCTGAAAAAAGACACATGTCCATCAAGTTCAACCAAGGGACGGGAAAAGGGAAGGAAAAATTTCTACACATAGGAGCTAATATTTTTTTGTTCTAGGAAATTATCTAACCCTTTTTTAAAGCCATCTACTGTCCCTGCTGTGACCAGCTCCTGCGGTAGGCTATTCCATAGATTCACAGTTCTCACGGTAAAGAAGCCTTGTCGCCTCTGCAGCTTGAACCTTTTTTTCTCCATACGGAGGGAGTGCCCCCTTGTTTTTTGAGGGGGTTTTACAAGGAACAGGATTTCACCATATTTTTTGTATGTGCCATTAATATATTTATATAAGTTGATCATGTCCCCCCTTAGTCGTCTTTTTTCAAGGCTAAATAAGTTTAATTCTTTCAATTTTTCCTCATAACTTAAATTCTCCATGCCCCTAATTAGCTTCGTTGCTCTTCTTTGTATTTTTTCCAACTCCAGGGCATCCTTTCTATGAACTGGAGCCCAGAACTGAACTGCATATTCTAGATGAGGCCTCACTAATGCTTTGTAAAGTGGCAATATTACATCCCTGTCCCGTGAGTCCATGCCTCTTTTAATACACGACAATATCCTGCTGGCCTTTGAAGCAGCTGATTGACACTGCATGCTGTTATTGAGTTTATGATTTACAAGAACACCCAGATCCTTCTCAACAAGTGAATCCGCCAGTGTAGCTCCCCCTAGGACATATGATGCATGCAGGTTGTTGGTACCCAGATGCATAACTTTACATTTATCTACATTAAACTTCATCTGCCAAGTGGACGCCCAAACACTTAGTTTGTTTAAATCTGCCTGCAATTCATGAACATCTTCCATAGACTGAACATTACTACATAGCTTGGTATCATCTGCAAAAAGAAATAGTTCTATTAATCCCATCCTCTATATAATTAATAAATAAGTTGAATAATAGTGGTCCCAGCACTGAACCCTGGGGTACACCACTTATTACCGGGGACCATTCAGAGTAGGAATCATGGACCACAACTCTCTGGATACTGTCCTTGAGCCAATTCTCAATGCAATTACAAACTATATTTTCTAAACCTATAGTCCTTAATTTACCCATTAGGCGTCTATGGGGGACAGTGTCAAATGCCTTTGCAAAGTCCAAAAACACTAAATCCACAGCGGCCCCTCTGTCTAGACTTCTGCTCACCTCTTCATAAAAACAGATTAGGTTAGTTTGACAACTTCTGTCCTTAGTAAAACCGTGCTGGCTGTCACTTATAATACTATTTATTGTCACATAATCCTGTATATAGTCCCTCAATAGCCCCTCAAACATTTTCCCCACGATGGATGTTAAGCTTACTGGTCTATAATTACCCGGGGAAGACCTGGAGGCCTTTTTGAAAATAGGCACCACATTTGCGCTGCGCCGGTCCCTTGGCACTATACCAGTCACTAGGGATTCTCTGAATATTATGAAAAGGGGGACAGAAATAACTGAACTAAGCTCTTTAAGAATTCTAGGGTGTAACCCATCTGGTCCCGGGGCCTTGTGTACATTTATTTTATTTAATTTAGCTTGGACCATATCTACATTCATCCAATTCAGTATATCAACTAATATATTAACACCACTGGCAGCGGCTACATCAGCTGCTCTTTCTTCTGTTGTATATACAGAGCTAAAGAACCCATTTAGTAACTCTGCCTTCTCTTGATCCCCTGTGACCAACTCCCCATTACCATTATCTAGGGGTCCTACATGTTCAGACCTTGGCTTTTTAGCATTTATATACTTGAAGATTTTTTTGGGATTTGTTTTACTATCCTTGGCCACCTGCCTTTCATTTTGTATTTTTGCTAATTTTATTACATTTTTACAGATTTTATTAAGCTCTTTATATTTTACAAAGGCTACAGCTGTACCCTCAGATTTGTATTTTTTAAATGCCCTTTTTTTGTCATGTATTGCCCCTTTCACAGAAGGTGTAAGCCATGTGGGGTTTAATTTGAGTCTTTTATACTTGTTACCTATAGGAATAAATTTTGCACTATAATAACTCAAAGTAGATTTCAAAATCTCCCATTTATCATTTGTTCCATTATTTGACATTAGTTCTTCCCAGTCCATATCCTGAATTGCAGCCCTCATCCTGGGGAAATTGGCTTTCTTAAAATTAAATGTTTTTGCCCTCCCAGCCTGCGTTTGTTTTTTACAGTATAGGTAAAATGTAACTATATTATGATCACTGTTACCGAGGTTTTCACGAACATTGACATTCCCAACAAGATCTGCATTATTAGAAATGACCAGATCCAACAGAGCTTCACCTCTAGTCGGGTCTTGCACAAACTGGCCCATAAAATTTTCCTGCAACAGGTTGAGGAAATGTCTCCCCTTTGCAGTTGAAGCTGAACCATGACACCAATTAATATCCCGGAAATTAAAATCTCCCATTATCACTACAGTACCCGCCTGTGCAGCCCGCTCCATCTGTGTATATAGCTGAACTTCCATCTCCTCAGTTATATTGGGGGGTCTATAGATTACACCAAAAGTAATTTTTTCAGTGTTTACCTCCCTTTCTAGTTCCACCCACAAGGTTTCAACCTCCTCACAGTATTCACCGACTATTGTCTCTTTCAGACTCGCCTTCATATCATTTCTCACATACAGACATACACCACCACCTTTCCTATTTGTCCTGTCTTTCCGAAAAAGTGTAAAACCCTGTAGATTTACAGCCCAGTCATGTGAAGAGTCCAGCCATGTTTCAGCAACACCAACTATATCTATATTTTCTTCCAGTATCAAGGCCTCCAGCTCCCCCATTTTGCTTGCTAGACTTCTGGCATTTGTGAACATACACTTTAACTTGCCTGTCAGTTTTTCACTTTTATTATCAGAAATGTGATTTGACATTAATTGGGCCTTTTTATTTACACTGATGTTTTGTAACGAAGGGATCTCCTTATCTTGTTGTCTAGTCCTCTCCCAACATTCTGTTTCTCCCCCCACCAATATAGTCTGACCCCTCTCTAACCTGGCTACCCCTTTTTTTCTACATTGACCTCCCTCATCAGCCCTAATTTAAATACTCCGCCACCCCAGCTAGAATTCTCTCACCCAGCACAGCGGACCCCCTTCCATTTAGGTGCAAATCATCTGCAGAATACAGTTTGTACCCCAATGAAAAGTCAGCCCAGGAGCAGACCAGCGGGTTTGGAATGGGTAGAATTGTTTGAGGCACAGTTCGTACATAGGGAAACATAGTCCACAACATTCCTAGTGTCACGAAGGGTCTGTGGACCCACTGGGCCGTACCGCCTTGTCGGTAAGGCAGCTGGCCAACAGGACGCAGGTCAATGTCTGTAGTTCATATAGGTACCTGTGGCAGCTCGGACAGCAGCAGGGCAGGCTCGGCTTGGACTAGGCAGTGTAAAGGATCTGCCAGGCACAGCTTCGGGAATAACTCCCATAGGTAATCAGTCGGCACCTGAGTCTATGTCTCTGAGACTGACTCCAGCTTCCACCACTCAGGCTGGCAGGCTTAGGAGTGGGAGAGCCTATCGCAGCCTGGCCACACTCAGCTAGCTCCCGCCCTCGGTCTATTTATACCTGCCTTTCCTGTTCCTCCTTTGCTTGTGATTCTTCTCGTGTGGTTTCCTGGCCTTGCTACAGCTTCTGACTATTTGATCCTGCTCCATACTGACCCTGGCTTACTGACTACTCTCCTGCTCTGCGTTTGGTACCTCGTACACTCCTGGTTTGACTCGGCTCGTTCACCTCTCTTGTTGCTCACGGTGTTGCCGTGGGCAACTGCCCCATTTCCCTTAGCTTTGTGTACCCTTGTCTGTTTGTCTCGTGCACTTACTGAGCGTAGGTACCGCCGCCCATTTGTACCCCGTCGCCTAGGGCGGGTCGTTGCAAGTAGGCAGGGACAGAGTGGCGGGTAGATTAGGGCTCACTTGTCCGTTTCCCTACCCCTATCATTACAGGCAGCAGGTAGACGTCAGGCGAGGTGAAGCAGGTCAGACGTGGGATACAGCACGACACGACTTTGGCACAGCACAGTGCTCGACCAGGATAGTATGGAATGCTGGGAACAGGAACAGGAAAACACTAGGAGGCCATCACATAGACAAACTTAGGAAACATCAACAACGCTCAGGCATAGAAGCAGGGGGCTGGAACCCTCTTATAGTCCAGGGTACACACGGGTTCAAAGGTCCGGTGTGTGTGCTGCCCCTTTAAGAGCGGGCACGAGCGTGCGCGCGCACCCTACGGGATCCGGCTGAGGTCAGTGGAAGCGAGCGCTGGCATCTCCTGAGCAGGAGGCTGGGACCAGCGCTTGCTGATTCGTGGCTGCGGCTGTCAGGGGGGGATTTGGGCTGACAGCCCGCAGCCACGGACATTACACCTAGGCAGCGTGGGCCACCAGTAATGACGAGATATCAAGTCCCATGTCTTTCATACACCAGAGTGCCCAGCTAGTTTGGAGCTGTGTCCCCAGCAGAGAATTATTTTCCTGTCTGCAAGACGAACAAAAGTCTTTCCGGGGGGAATGTCTCTAATTTGCAGAGGGTTAGAGTCAATAATCCTGGAAGGATCTATGATATATTGAGGAATTTCCTCAGAGTCATTAGTTTCAAATGATCGAGACAGGGCATCTGCCTTCACATTTTTGTCTGCAAAACGAAAGTGGAGCAGGAATTAGAATCGGGCGAAAAACAGTGACCATCTGGCTTGGTGAGGATTTAATCGTTGTGTAGACTGTAGGTACGTGAGGTTCTTGTGATCCGTATAAATGATCATAGGATGAATAGTGCCCTCCAACAAGTGTTCACTGCCAGCAACTCTCGATTCCCGATGGAGTAGTTGCGCTCTGCAGGAGAGAATAATTTGGAAAAGAAGCCACAAGTCACCGCCTTGCCCTTGGAGTTTCTTTGAAACAGCAGTGCACCAGCACCAACAGAAGACGTATCAACCTCTAGATAGAACCGTCGAGACGCATCAGGATGATGAAGAACTTAGGCTGAGGTGAAGGTGCTCTTGAGGCTGGTAAATGCTGACTCTGCCTCCGGAAGCCAAACCTAGGCGTTCACTCCCCTTTTAGTGAGACCAGACATTGAAGCAGTAAGAGAGGAGAAGTTTAGGATAAATTGCCGGTAGAAGTTTGCAAATCCCAAAAATCGTTGTATCGACCGAAGGCCCTGTGGATGTGGTCACTCTAAGACGGACTTCACCTGCTCTGGATCCATCTTGAGTCCACGGTCGGAGACAATGTAACCCAGGAACACACACTTTTCGAGTTTAGCATATAGGCGATTCACCCTTAACCACAACAGGAGTTGGCGAACATGCTTTCCGATGCGTCATCAGATCTGGTGAGTAGATCAGCATGTCGTCCAGATAGACCACCACAAAGACATACAGCAGATCCCAGAAGATGTAATTTATGAATTCCTGGAACACATCTGGAGCATTGCACAGTCCAAAGGTCATCACAAAATATTCGTAGTGACCGTCTCGGGTGTTGAATGCGGTTTTCCACTTGTCACCTTTGCGGATACGGATCAAGTTATAAGCCCCGCATAGATCCAGCTTTGTGAACACCTTGGCCCCTCGAATTCTGTCGACGAGCTCAGAGATTAGCGGCAAGGGGTACTTGTTTTTAACTGTGATTTCATTCAAACCTCGGAAATCGATACATGAACGAAGAGATCCATCTTTCTTCTTTACGAAGAAGAATCCGGCTCCAGCCCAGGAGGAAGACTTCCGGATGAACCCTCTCTCAAGGTTCTCCTTGACGTAAGCCAACATGGCCTGGGTCTCTGGCAAGGCAAGAGGATAGACTCGTCCACAAGGAGGTGAGACGTCAGGGAGCAGTTTAATAGGACAATCGTAAGAGCAATGGGGAGGGGGAGCCTCTGCCTCCTTCTAAAGATGTCTGCAAAACTGGCATAATGTGTGGGTAGATCAGAGAGTGATTGAGGCAGTGGAGGCAAAACAGGACGAACCTGTGGAGTGTCAGCGATTCAGTGATGGAAAAATAGGATTGGGCTAATGGTAGTTCATTCACAGAGGCAACAGCCAGGGGTCTCTCCAGAGGAACCGTAGACAGATGGAGACGATCTGCTAGATCCTGCTAAATAAAATTTGCAGCTGCTCTGGAATCCAGATAGGCAAAGGCTGTGTGTGATTTCTCTCCAGAGACAATGGTTACTGGAATGGATAATTTGGGAGAGGATTTGGCATTCCAACCAACCCTAGGTGAAGGAGTTTCCTGGCTTTTGTGGACATTGATGCACAAAATGGCCATTGAGGCCACAGTACAGACACAAACCTGAAGAGTGTCTGCGCTGTTTTTCCTGATTGGACAACTTGATTCTGTCCACCTGCATTGGCTCTGGAGAACTGGAGAAGGCAGCAGGGGTCTCTGGAACGAGGGCGCCAGTCTATAGGATAGTCTCTCCCGGCGAACCTCCTGAGCACGTTCCTGGATCCTCATGTAGACCCGGGTCGCCAACAGGATAAGGGCATTCAGGGTGGAAGGAAGATCGCGAGCTGCAAGCTGGTACTACACTGTACGGAAAGTCTCTAGAAACAGTGATAGATCCGAGAATTCCGGGCCCTCATGTTCCAAGATGGGGTTCGCCCATGCCAGGGCTTTGCCAGTGAGGAGAGAAATAATAAATGCTACCTTGGCCTCATCAGAGGAGAAGAGATGGGCACGTAAGCTAAAATGGATCGCACATTGATTAATGAAGCCTCTACTGGCCCCAGGATCCCCGTCGTAGCAAGGTGGTAGAGGCAGCGAAATTGTAGATCCAGGGCAGGCAGGAGGGGTAAAAGGTAGTGGAACAGCAGCAGCATCCAGAGGAAGAGCAGTAGGATAATCCAAACGGGTGATGATCGAATTTACTTTCTGTAGGAGCTGATCCTAGAGTGCCCGCAGGTAATGCATGTTCGTTTGCATCACCTGAAACGCTGTCTTAGGTTGACCAGCGGGACCCATGGCCTGAGCGTACTGTCACGGTCCTGGGGTATGTGGACCCACTTGGCCGCTCTGCCGTAGCGGAGTGGTCAAACAACAGTCTGTGCAAAGTCTTTAGCACAAGAGTACCTGTAAGACTCCAGACAGACACGAAGTGTAGCAGACACTTTGGCACAGACAGAGTTTGACGTGGCAGATGGCGCCGGAAGTGGCAGATGACACCAGAGGTGACAGATGATACCAGATGTGGCAGATGAGACACACTCGACTCAAACTAAAGGTTTAGTCTCAGAAACACACACAGCAACAGGATACAGGAAGCAGGTTACGGGTGCACTGGGAGCAGGAAACAACTAAGGGACCATTTGCAATACGAACATGGGTAAGCAACACTCAGGCAAGGAGTGGGTAGGGCAGAACCCTTTTTATAGTCCAGGGTGATCTGGTGATTGGTTAGGGAACTTTTTTTAAACAAACTGAGTGTTTGGGCGTCCACTTGGCAAATAAGGTTTAATGTAGATAAATGTAAAGTTATGCATCTGGGTACCAACAACCTGCATGCATCATATGTCCTAGGGGGAGCTACACTGGGGCAGTCACTTGTTGATAAGGATCTGGGTGTATTTGTAAATCATAAACTAAATAACAGCATGCAATGTCAATCAGCTGCTTCAAAGGCCAGCAGGATATTGTCGTGTATTAAAAGAGGCATGGACTCGCGGGACAGGGATGTAATATTGCCACTTTACAAAGCATTAGTGAGGCCTCATCTAGAATATGCAGTCCAGTTCTGGGCTCCAGTTCATAGAAAGGATGCCCTGGAGTTAGAAAAAATACAAAGAAGAGCAACGAAGCTAATAAGGGGCATGGAGAATCTAAGTTATGAGGAAAGATTAAAAGAACTAAACCTATTTAGCCTTGAAAAAAGGCTACTAAGGGGGGGCATGATTAACTTATATAAATATATGAATGGCACATACAAAAAATATGGTGAAATCCTGTTCCATGTAAAACCCCCTAAAAAAACAAGGGGGCGCTCCCTCCGTCTGGAGAAAAAAAGGTTCAACCTGCAGAGGCAACAAGCCTTCTTTAGACGAAATTCACACGAACATGTGCGTTTTGCGTGCTCAAAACGCTGCGTTTTGCGTGCGTTGCAGTTCCGTGTGACATCCGTGTATGGTGCGGTCTGCGTTTATTACGCCCGTATTTCATGCGTTTTTTACGTCAGTGAAAAAAACTGAAGGCGGTGTTTTGGAGAGCCAACCCTTGAAAAAGCCTCCCTTGAACGACACATGCTTGCTCTGTGCACATGTTATCAACCTTTTGCAGCTTGGTAATAGTTTGTGGAGTTGTCAGAGTTTCCTGCATTCGGTTTGTATTCTTGTGTGAAGGCAAAACATGCCGTATACACCGCTGGGCCGTGTGCTGTTAGCGTGGCTGATTTCACGGAGATTTGGCGACCGCCATCCAATGCTAGAGGAGGAACCACGGAGAAGAAGGAGGCTTTGGGTTCATCCTCTTGTGTCCCAACACACCTCAAAAGGTCACTTTCATACCCTCTATGATGACCTGTGCCGTCACCCAGAGAAATTTATATCATTTTGCCGCATGTCTGTGGCCACCTTGAGGTGATTCGTACAGGAATCACCAACCAGGACACAAACATGCGGCGCCGCATTTCCCCTGAGGAGCGACTCATTGTGACCTTGAGGTATTGATGTTATTTTTAGCCCCTTCCCTCCGCAGCCATTTTTCACTTTTGTTTTTTCCTCCCCACCTTCCAAAAGCCATAACTCTTTTATTTTTCAATCAATATTGCCATATGAGGGCTTGTTTTTTGCGGGACGAGTTGTAGATTTCCACAGCAACATTTTTTTTACCATATAATGTAGTGGGAAACGAGAAAAAATATATATGTGGTGTAGAATAGGAAAAAAACAGCGATTCCTCAACCTTTTGGGTGGTTTTGTTTTTACAGCGTTCACCGTACCGTAAAAACGGCATGTTAACTTTATTCTGCGGGTCAATACAATTACAGCGATACCAAATTTATATAGTTTTACTACTTTTACAAGGAAAAAACTGATTGTTAAAAATAAAATGTACGTTTTGTTGCCACATTCTAGAAGCCATAACATTTTTATTTTTCTGTCAATTTAGCCGTGTGAGGGCTTTTTTTTTGCGGGGCGAGCTGCAGTTTATATTGGTACTATTTTGGGGTACGTGAGACTTTTTGATCACTTTTTATTTCATTTTTTGTGGAAGAAGAGACCAAAAAACAGCAATTCTGATGTTTTTAATTTTTATTTTTTACGGCGTTCACCGTGCGGACTAAATAATGATATATTGTAAGGGTATGTGCACACACACTAATTACGTCCGTAATTTACGGACGTATTTCGGCCGCAAGTACCGGACCGAACACAGTGCAGGGAGCCGGGCTCCTAGCATCATAGTTATGTACGATGCTAGGAGTCCCTGCCTCGCTGCAGGAAACTGTCACGTACTGTAATCATGTTTTCAGTACGGGACAGTAGTTCCACGAAGAAGCAGGGACTCCTAGCGTCGTACATAAGTATGATGCTAGGAGCCCGGCTCCCTGCACTGTGTTCGGTCCGGGACTTGCGGCCGAAATACGTCCGTCAATTACGGACGTAATTAGTGTGTGTGCACATACCCTAATAGTTCAGAGTTTTACGGACGCGTTGATACCAGTTATGTTAGCTTTTTATTTTTTTTACATTGTGCTTGAGGGAAAATGGGAAAAGGTTTTTTTTTGAGCTTTTAATTTTTTTCTTTTATTTGTTAAAAAAACTTTATTTGACTGTTTTTTACTTTTTTTACTTGTCCCCCTAGGGGACTTTAACCAGCGATCGTGAGATCGCTTGCACGATATACTGCAATACTAATGTATTGCAGTATATCGCGATTATGACAGTCTCCTATGAAGCCCTGAGGCAGGGCTTCATAGGAGTACAAAGATGGCGGACCTGGGGGACTTCGTCAGGCCCCCAGGCAGCCGTGCCAACCAACGGCTCCCCCCGATCTCGCCGCGGGGGGGGGGGGGGGGCTGTTGGGATGTTACAGGGGGTTTTTAGTAATTTAAATGTCGCGATCGCAATTGAAAGCGGCATTTAACGGGTTAAATAAGCGGGATCACGCTCGAACGGGATCCCACTTGTTACCCGGAAGTGTCGGCTGTAACACACTCGCTCTATGGATCAGCCCGTGAGCCCGCTCCAAATTCCCCCACCCGGTGTGCTCCGTATATATATATGGCGGATGTCGGGAAGGGGTTATTGTGCTTACAGGATGATTTGTGTCAGTCATTACCTACATAACATGTGTCCTTTGCTTTTTGTGTTTTTTTGCAGTCATTTCGATTTCTTGCCACAGGAAATAGTTACCATTCCTTACATTTTGAGTTTCTTCTGGGAGTGACCACCATTTCCTACATTGTTACAGCCACCTGTGTAGTCATCTGGCAGAGATTAAAGGGGACGGTGATGCCTCATCTCACGCCACAACAGTGGATGTGTATTTCAAAATCATTTTTAAATGTCTCCCAATTTCCAAATTGTATAGGTGCACTAGACGGGAAGCACATTCGTGTGAAGAAGTCCCCCCCACTCCGGCTCAAGATACTTTAATTACAAGCAGTATTTTTCCATCGTCTTGTTGGCCTTGGCGGACAGTAATTATTGTTTTACAATAGTCGATATTGGGTCGTATGGTAGCTGTGCTGATGCGCGCATATTTAGGGCATCCAGAATGAGACAACGGCTTATGACCAATCAGTTTGGTGTACCTGACCCCAGCATACTCTCTGGCTCAAGTGGACCACCGGCTCCATATGTAATAGTGGCAGATGAGGGCTTCGGCCTGACAACCCATGTAATGCGTCCATTTGCTCGAAGGGGCTTGGATGTTGGAAGGCGCATCTTCAATTACCGGCTAAGCAGAGCGCGAAGATTTGTGGAATGTGCATTTGCCATTATGTCCAACAAGTGGAGGGGATTTCTGACAACCATGAAAATTAAGCCGGCTAATGTTACTCGTGTCATTCAAGCCTGTGTAGTTTTGCATAATATCACACGCACACATGATGCTACTTTTGATGCTGAATATATCGAAACCATGGCAAGCACACCAGCCATTGTGCGCAAAAATCCTCAAGGGAGGGCACAAACATCTGGACTCCGAGTGCGTGAAATATTTACAGAATATTTTGAGATCCCTGCTGGAGCAGTTCCATGGCAGCACAATTCTATTTAGGGTGGCACAGTTCTTTGTCGGGATAATGCTGAAAGTTTTGATTATATATATGTCTTGTTTTTGGGGTTGTAGTGTAGGGCCTCGCAATACATGAGGACCCTTGACGTGGGTTGCGAGCTTATATCTTTTGGTGTTTGGACATTGTTTTTGCCAGCCAAACAGTCCATTGTATTTTTTAGCATTGCAAAAAGCACTGTAAAAATACACAGAAAACTGTACTTTGTGCTCTCAATATTACAACACTGCAACAATGTCAAACACCAACAGATGAACTAATACCTCATTGATGTTGGTTACCAATGTTGTGATTTGTAAACCATGATAAAACATTAAACACCAACATGATTGAAAAACATTAAAGCAGCATGAGAAAAACAAACTTTATATTGTTGTTTTTTTTTTGTGGCATAGCAACAAAGCAAAAGAAATAAAATGTTTCTAACAAAACAAAGCAGTAACATCAACATGATGGGAACACAAATATCCGACACAGACGGAGAAAACGTAACAAACCAGGTCCACACATTATCCCATTTAGAGATCTTGGTAATGGTGGGGCGAGGATGCAAACGTGTACACTTCAGAATAGTGGTGCTGATGCTGAGTGTGGTACATATGGGTAGATGGGGGAGGACAGCTCTCGGGTGGCCTGGAGTAGGCCTGGAAATGTCTTTCCCGAGAAACAAAAGGACCAGGAGACATTCTTGACGACATAGGCCTGTAGGGATGTTGCCTTGCAGTCGGGGTCCCAAGATGGGAAGCAGCATGGCTTGGTGCGGTGTAACCAATTGCATTCTCGGGTAATCCACGCCACTGCTCGATAGCGTTTAAGCAGTGGCGTGGGTTGTTTGGTAGCGTGGCACTTTCAATTAGCGTGATGATGGCCACCTGGACGCGCATCAGCCGGTTACATAGTTACATAGTTTGCACGGTTGAAAAAAGACACATGTCCATCAAGTTGAACCAAGTGATGGGAAAAGGGAAGTAAAAAATTTCTACACATAGGAGTAGAGATGAGCGAACTTATGAAAAGTTCGGTTCGGCTAGTTCGCCGAATTTCACGAAAAAGTTCGATTCGGACCGAACTAGTTCTGACCGAACCTGTATTTTCCGAGCATGGTACTGTCCAGGGTGCTGAAAGAGTTAATGGGCTGCACTAACTCTTTCAGCAACCTTGACAGTACCATGCTCGGCGCACGGAAAATACAATTTTAATGTAATAAAAAAATAAAAAAAATACGTTCATACTTACATTCCTCCTGTCCGGCCTCCAGCGATGACGTTTTATCCATGTCGCCGCTGCAGCCAATCACAGGCTGTAGTGGCGGTCACGCACGTCAGGATGACGTCAGAAGGCCGGCCTCCAGGGATGACGCTTCATCCCACGTGACCGCCTCTGCAGCCAATCACAGGCTGCAGCGGCCTCTGCAGCCAATCACAGGATATGAGCGTGCCGATCTTGTGCGGGGTGGTGACTTGCCAATCATGTGAAGATGTTATTGAGGACAGGAGTGGAGGAGAGGTAACAGACTGAGAGCTACGTAATGGTAAGAGCAGAGTTCACAGCAGCACAGAATCTGCACGCTCCTCTCCTGAAATACTCTGTGCTGCTGTGAACTCTGCTCTTACCATTGCGTAGCTCAGTCTGTTACCTCTCCTCCACTCCTGTCCTCAATAACACCTTCACATGATTGGCAAGTCACCACCCCGCACAAGATCCGCACGCTCATCTCCTGAAATACTCTGTGCTGCTGTGAACTCTGCTCTTATCATTACGTGGTGACTTGCCAATCATGTGAAGGTGTTATTGAGGACAGGAGTGGAGGAGAGGTAACAGACTGAGAGCTACGTAATAGTAAGAGCAGAGTTCACAGCAGCACAGAATCTGCACGCTCCTCTCCTGAAATACTCTGTGCTGCCTTAAACTCTGTGGACAGGTCAGGATCCTGTTTCTTTTAAATGCTGCACTGTAGCGCAGCCTTATATAGTGGATCGAGCGGGTTCCCCAGCAGCAATTAAAAGAAACAGGATCCTGACCTGTCCACAGAGTTTAAGGCAGCACAGAGTATTTCAGGAGATGAGCACGGCCGGCCACGGGCAGCCGGTCGTTTTCCGAGCCGTGCTCCCATTATAAAGTATAGGAGCACGGCCCGTAAAATAAACAAATAGAACATGTTCTATCTTTTTAACGGCACGGGCACCTTCCCGTGAGAAAACGGGAAGGTACCTGTGGCTAACAGAAGTCTATGGGCCCGCTATTTCGGGTTGTAATTACGACCCGTAAAAACGGGTGTTTTTACGGTCGTGTGCATGAGGCTACATATGTGCACCCATCATTACGGCAGCGTTGCTAGGCGACGTCAGTAAATAGTCACTGTCCAGGGTGCTGAAAGAGTTAACTGATCGGCAGTAACTGTTTCAGCACCCTGGACAGTGAATTCCGATCAGAATATAGAGTAACCTGTAAAAAAAAAAAGACGTTCATACTTACCGAGAACTTTCTGCTTCCTCCAGTCCGGTCTCCTGGCCGTTGCCTTGGTAACGCGTCCCTCTCGACATCCGGCCCGACATTCCTGGATGACGTTACAGCCCATGTGACCGCTGCAGCCAATCACAGGCTGCCGCGGCCTCTGCAGCCAATCACAGGCTGCAGAGGCCTCTGCAGCCAATCACAGGCTGCCGCGTCAGAAAAGAAGGTCGGACTGGAGGAAGAAGAGGGACTCGTCACCAAGACAACGACCGGGTACGTATGAAACGCTTTTTATTTTATTTTTAATCAGCAGCCTCTTTTCTCTATCAGTGATTCATAGAGACAAGTGGCTGCCGATTTGTATAATATTTTTGACCGGGTTCGGTCAAAACGGGTTCGGCCGAACCCGGTGAAGTTCGGATCCGCTGCGAACCGAACTTTTCCTGATGTTCGGACCGAAACCGGGTTCGGTTGTCCCGGTTCGCTCATCTCTACATAGGAGCTAATATTTTTTTGTTCTAGGAAATTATCTAAGCCTTTTTTAAAGCCATCTACTGTCCCTGCTGTGACGGCTCCTGCGGTGACTATTCCATAGATTCACCGTTCTCACAGTAAAGAAGGCTTGTCGCCTCTGCAGGTTGAACCTTTTTTTCTCCAGACGGAGGGAGTGCACCCTTGTTTTTTGAGGGGGTTTTACATGGAACAGGATTTCACCATATTTTTTTTATGTGTCATTAATATATTTATATAAGTTAATCATGTCCCCCCTTAGTCGTCTTTTTTCAGGGCTAAATAGGTTTAATTCTTTTAATCTTTTCCTGATAACTTAGATTTTACATGCCCCTTATTAGCTTCGTTGCTCTTCTTTGTATTTTTTCCAACTCCAGGGCATCCTTTCTATGAACTGGAGCCCAGAACTGAACTGCATATTCTAGATGAGGCCTCACTAATGCTTTGTAAAGTGGCAATATTACATCCCTGTCCCGCGAGTCCATGCCTCTCTTAATACACGACAATATCCTGCTGGCCTTAGAAGCAGCTGATTGACACTGCATGTTGTTATTTAGTTTATGATATACAAGTACACCCAGATCCTTCTCAACAAGTGACTCCCCCAGTGTAGCTCCCCCTAGGACATATGACGCATGCAGGTTGTTGGTACCCAGATGCATAACTTTACATTTATCTACATTAAATTTATCTGCCAAGTAGACACCCAAACACTTAGTTTGTTTAAATCTGCTTGCAATTCACGAACATCTTCCATAGTCTGAACTATATTACATAGCTTGGTGTCATCTGCAAAAATAGAAATCGTGCTATTAATCCCATCCTCTATATCATTAATAAATAAGTTGAATAATAGTGGTCCCAGCACTGAACCCTGGGGTACACCACTTATAACCGGTGACCATTCAGAGTAGGAATCATTGACCACAACTCTCTGGATACGGTCCTTGAGCCAATTCTCAATCCAATTACAAACTATACTTTCTAAACCTATAGTCCTTAATTTACCCATTAGATGTCTATGGGGGACAGTGTCAAATGCCTTTGCAAAGTCCAAAAACACTATATCCACAGCGGCCCTGCGGCACCTTTCTTAATAAAGGGGCAATAGTACGCCCAAACGTGTCGCAGCAGTCCTCCTCTGCAAAGTGCCTCAAATATTCCAGGGCACGGGAGTCCACGTGGCTAGCTGCCATCCGGATGTCTCTCCGACGCCTCCTGGCTGTAGCTTGACTTGGCACAATGACCTCCTGTGAAACATGTGTCTGTGAGAATGAGTGTGCCACCGGTTCATCAATTGTGGCCTCAGGTGTTATAGTCGTCTGCTCTAATGGCTGTGCCTCTTCCCAGCCATCCTCCTCTTCCGAGTCAGCCATATTGGTCAGTGGTTCTACAATTGAAATGTATAATTAATTGCAGGATTTCAACAAGGGCCAAAGAACATAATGACTGTATGACAGGCAAAAAAAGTGATTACTCAAAGTTAAACAATTCAAACTTACGGCCTCATCTCCAAGATGTCTTTTAAAAACATCAGTTGATTGGTTAACATATATTGGCGTTTTTTTGAAGACCCATCACCACTTTTGCCTCTGGACCCATACTCGCGGTGAAACTGATCTCAGGTACTTCGCCATCGTGTCTTCACATCATCAACTGAAAGAGTTGAAACAAACAAATTGGTAATGGCTTTTTTAACAGCACACAAATATAGAATTCAAAACGTTACAATATCTTTACACAGCGGCATACCTTACACAAGCAAATTAAACAGTGACACATACTGTAATGATGGGGTAGGGAGACAGACAGGTGAGCCCTAATCTACCCGCCATTCAGTCCCTGCCTACTTACACGGCCCGTCCTAGGCGACGGCGTACAACTGGGCGACGTTCCCTACGCTCAATATGTGCATGACAGACAAACAGACAAGGGTACACAGAAGCTAGGAAATGGGGCAGTTGCCCACGGCAACACCGTGAGCAACAAGAGTAGTGAACGAGCCGAGTCAAACCAGGAGTGTACGAGGTACCAAACGCAGAGCAGGAGAGTAGTCAGTAAAGCCAGGGTCAATATGAAGCAGAGGACAATAATAATAGCAGGAGCAGCAGAGCCAGGAAACCAGACAGAATCACAGGCAAAGGAGGAGCAGGAAATGAAGGTATAAATAGACAGAGGGTGGGAGCTAGCTCCGTCTGGCCAGGTTGTGATAGGCTCTCCCACTCCTCAGCCTCCCAGCCTGAGTGGTAGCAGATCGAGTCACTCTATCAGACTTAGGAGCAGGTGCAGACTGATTAACCACGGGCGTCGACACAGGAGCTGTGTCTGGCAGATCCTTTACACATACTATACGTTTGCCAATTGGACTTGTTATCACGGGGACACACTGTACAAACAGGGTTATTTGACAACTATAAACAAATGTACTTACCAATTTTTTTCCTTTCTCCTGTGGTACTTTTGGTCCACTGCTGGATAAACTGGGTTTTGGCAATGTCATCCCACGCCACATCCTTTTTAATGCGGTCATGGTACGCTTCACAGCGACTGTCCCACAGTTCAGGCCTCTCTTGAACAAGGCAGATAAGCTTCTCTACATCAAAACTGCGTGGCATGGCTGAAGTTTTATCTAGCAAAGTCTAAATGCTGATTCCAATGGGTGCGTGATGCGCAAAAACGCACAAGTATAGGACATGTCATGAATTTTACCCAGCGGACACTTGCTGCGTGAAAATCACGGACTGTCTGAACGGCCTCATTGACTTACATAGGTCCATGCAACACGCGTCATTTTCACGTGCGTGTCACGGACGTTAAATACGCTTGTGTAAATAAGGCCTTACTGTGAGAACTGTGAATCTATGGAATAGTCACAGCAGGAGCCGTCACAGCAGGGACAGTAGATGGCTTTAAAAAAGGCTTAGATCATTTCCTAGAACAAAAAAATATAATCTCTTATGTGTAAACATTTTTTACTTCCCCTTTCCCATCCCTTGGTTGAACTTGATGGACATGTGTCTTTTTTCAACCGTACGAAGTATTTAACTATGTAAGTTTTACATGTGCACGCGCTGGCCCAATTTGGTATGGTTTCTTTAAATGTTTTTTCCCATAATAATTTTTAGGGTAAAATAGGTGATTTTTGTGTTTTTTTACTTGTATTTTTTTTTTACAATATTTATCAATCTCACTAGGGAACTTGAAGATGCAATCCTTTGATCACGTACGTAATACATAGTACATTATTCCTGCTTGTCCGTATTTCACTAACAGGCAGCCTGTTAGGCCCTGCTTTTGGTAAGGCCTAATAGGCTCATATCAATGTCAGACATCTGGGCCCTACGTAAAAAAAACTCCTTAGATGCTTTGTCACAACATCTAAGGGGTTAAATGGGCGGCATTAGAGCTAGCTCCAGTCCTGGCAGATGCAGTAGCATGTCTGTGCATTGAGTCCCTTCCAGCTGCACTGAACATTTACGGTAGGAAAAAGGGTTAACAGATCTGAAACTCGTTTAATTTTGGGTTAACTGTTCCACGATATACATATATGGCTTTTACAGCATGCAGGATCCACAGGGGTGTGTGAAGCTCTCTTGGTGCCCATAACAAGGGTTTCGGGGTTTCAACACTAGCCTCGTAGTCTAAAGTTCAGCATGATAAATGTTGGATAGATAGAAATACATTGCCCCCCCCCCCCCCCCAATTCAGAGCGTTCTTATCTGTAACACATACATTATGTTTTTTAATCCACAACTTGCACCCTCCCCTCTATAGTGTCCTAGTGCTCAGCGTACCCCTAATCCTGACCTTTGGCCACCATGTTTATCACTAAGCCCACAGATCTCCAGAATGTACAATTTATGAATGATAACCTTTATAAGAACAAGGGATTATTGGAATTGTTTTTCTTAGTATCTCCTGAAGATGATGTGTTGTGCCTCAATCCCCAGATTATTCGAGACATGAGTAACTTCTTCCTTTGTATCACAGCTTCCAAAATCTTCCTCCTCTTCTTCACCGGGAATACAGGAGGATTCCACATTTTCCTTATCCTCCTCTGGATCTGCAAGATAAAGGGTGAAATTGTCATTCATACCTCGAATATGTCGAGTACTAAAGCTGAAGTCTTGAAAGCCTTATACATAGTTTGTAAAACCAGACTTTTCCCAGATCTGTGCTGGTGGCCATACCAGAGATCAGTTGCACATGGATAATTGACGCTTGTGTTTGCAATGGGTGCAACAACCCCATATTGAGGAGTAAAGGATGGAGATGTTTAAGGATATGGCACTGGTATTGGAATTGTAACTTGAGTTGAGGTCAAATGTTTTGGGGCTTCTTCACATTCAGTTGCGGCCATCTTCAGCTTCCCTAATTTCATGTGTTACTGTTTAGTTTTTGCACCTTCTAAATGAGGTGGTACGTTTCTACATGATAGAGTAAGGAGCACATGCATTATCTGGTCATTTAGAAAATCGGGTTGAAATTTTTTACTCATTAATGGATCTATCCCAACTGCTTGATGTTTCTTATCATGGAGTACATCATTGTTGTCTACAGTCAATGACAACATGATCATCCATTTGGTCTACCATGGTCATTGTCTATATTGGAAGATGAAACACTTCTTCCGATAGGGTAGTAGGAATAGGAACTGGAATATTGAGGTTTCCTTCATAGTGTCATTGACCTGAGAGTTATGAAGTGGATGGTCCAAGTCCTCCTTCTGATGTTCTAGAACAGTCCTTATGTTACCTTCCTGCACTGAACTGTTTTTTACTAGAAATATTGTGGAGTGCATGTCTTATCCATGCGTTATATCTTTCTTTCCAAGTTACATTTTGTGAAAGTTTTATGCATTTGTTTTTGCTGTCATACTGACCTCTAAGTGCATGAAGGCTCCATTAGGTCTGAGTCTTTGCTCAGAACAGAGAGATAAAAGATAAACATATTGTGCATAGCTTATAGAATGTATGTAGATACCATTATCTTTACAAATATATTATGTTTATGATATTTATTTTGGACATTTTACAATGTCAAGATATATTAAGATATTATTACCTTTTTATTGCATAATGTTACACATTCTATTATCCTACTGCGGACTGGGATCCAAGGTAGAAAAAAATCCAGGCACTCACCGACTTGGCAATTAATTTCTTTTATTTAGGATCTTGGTCTAAATGATGCGGAGTAAGCCTTTGGCCGTTTTACGTGCAAACACGCTTTGTCAAGGCCCTGAATAAAATAAATTCACTGCAAAGTCGGTGAGTGCCTCGATTTTTTCTACTTTGGATTTCAAGTTGTACATGCTGTACTAGTCGATGAGCACCCCGTGGGCATATTGACTGCCGTTATCCATCAGTGTGAATAGTGCCAATGTGAGCCTCCATTCAACTATCAATTTCTAGTTCAACAGTGCCACCCCCTTTTCCTTCTCTCTTTAACTACTGCTGACTGGGTCCTTCCCACCCTTGGGTGGCATCACATAACAATAACATATTCATACAGGGCACTATTCAAAAACTTTTCCTGAAATTTTATACAAGGAGGGTTTATTGGTTAAATGATCTAAGATCAAAGAAGAAATTCACACTTGCAGAATAATTATTGGATGGTGGTGAGCAGAACAATTCACTTTATGGGTTCTATAGCTACGCGCTCTGTCAGGAGGGCCCCAACTGGATGTCACATCATGGCCAGAAGTCAAATGGAGTACTTTATCTGGAGTACGTGGAGTGGAATTTACACGACGCTCCCACAAGTTTTCTATGGGAACAGCAATACTGAAGTGATAAGTGGCCCAGTGAGACTTGCAGCTGATTGGAGCCAGACCTCACGGGCTTCCATTTTCTCTTTCACCAACTGGGACTCCTTTAGCAGCGGAGATGAATCCCCTCCTCATCATTTAAAACGCAGTCTCCAGATCACCGCTGCTCAAACCTCCGTCCCAGTTTCAACATTCCTCGGTTTCCGGTGAGGACAGCTGTGGTCATGGCTACACGCAACGCAGCCGACGAAGAGCTGGTCATTCTTAATCACCCAGGTAGATTCATCATTGTGAGACCGGTGCAGCCAGATATCGCACAACTGTAAGTCATGCTCAGAAGGCCGAAAGGATGAGTGCGATTGGAAAAGATCTTGCAGGGGTTAAGGGCTGGAGGGACACAAAACTGGGGACATTAGACAGGTTTTAACACATCCTCGATAGGTTGTCTGCCCTGCCATGGTCATAATAAGCTATACATCCCTTGGTGAACCCTAGTAATTCTATTTCCCCAGCCTACAGTCAGACACCGAATCATCTGCAATGGGGATATGATACTGGTTGGACCATTTTAGGTCCAGTGGTCATCCAGCTGTTGGATGACACAAAAGAAAACATTCTGTCCAGATAATATGTTGACAATTGTTTCTTAGTCCCTATGGACAGGGAATCAATACACAACTATTCCTACGACCAAGTGAATCCGATGCAGAGTAGGCAAAACAAATACTTTGTATAATTGGTAACTGACTACAGGGTTTTTCCATATACGCCAGTAGGCTTTGTGAGCAATTTTCTGAGCATAGAGAAGCTCTCTTTTTATATGTCGACATGATCTGGGGTACGTACAAGATATATGGGGAGTCCTATTAACTTGGGATAGTCAGGGTGTTAATTTATGACTTCTAGTAGTGACACCCACTGGTCCCATCCATACATTTTCAGCTAGGGCCGGTGCCCACATTGGGACAATAGCCTTGACTCCTGACGCAATTGGCAACGGTATCTGCTGGATGTTTAATGAAAGCCATGGCAGATGGTACATCACATGACTTTTTAAACATGAATTTGCCACTGTGTAGAAGCACACCCAGCAGTACAGTGCTTTAAAAAAAAGCCAAGCTGGCTGCAACAAAACTCTCTAATGGTGCCTCTAAAAAGGTAGACACCAGTGAACGGGCTAAGAATGGAGCCATGGCCCGCACAGTGAGGCAGCCATTATAAGGGACAGGTTTACAGTAGGTTTATGGATACTCTTTATCCCTAATCACACACCTACTTTTGCTGACAAGCTCAAATCGGCAAAAGAGTAACCTGATGTACTAGTGCCAATGTTGGAACAGGGAGGCCGGCCCATTTTTGGACCCTCCAATCGCCAACCTAAGGGATTTCCCTACGGGGTCGTCCCTAAAAAAGAGCATAAGGGATTCCGCCTTATACATCATTTGTCCTTCTCCAAGTGAGCCTCATTAAACAGGAGAATTTACAAGGAGGAATATAAGGTGCTATATGCATCTTTTGACAAGGTACTGGCCTTGTTAAGGAAAGCAGAGGCTTTTATGGCGAAATTGTACATCGAGTCCAATTTCGCCTCCTGTCAGTCCATAATGAATGCTTCCACCTACTGGGCTGTTTCTTCCAGGATCATAATTATCATGATATAAACCTCACTATGGGATGTTTTAAATCAGGCTATTATTCAGAGTTCCTTGTTGCCAAAGAGGCTGGCGTCAATTCCATACTACACTATTTGGACAACTTTCTCGTTATAGGCCCAGCCGGTACAGAGTTAACCTGTCATGTACGTAAAACTTTTCGATGCATGTGTAATGGCAGGGGGTAGGGAGACGGACAAGTGAGCCCTAATCTACCCGCCACTCTGTCCCTGCCTACTTGCAACGACCCGCCCTAGGCGACGGGGTACAACTGGGCGGCGGTCCCTGCGCTCAGTAAGTGCACGACAAACACGACAAACATAGAAGGAACACAAGCAAGGAAAAGGGGCCGTTGTCCACGGCAACACCGTGAGCAACCAGAGTGGTGAACGAGCCGAGTCAAGCCAGGAGTGTGCGAGGTACAAAACGAAAAGCAGAAGAGTAGTCGGTAAGCCAGGGTCTGTATGGAGCAGGATCAAAAATAGCAGGAGCTGTAGCTGGGCCAGGAAACCACAAGGAAAGAAACACAAGCAATAACAAGCACCGAGGGACAGGAAGTGCAGGCTTAAATAGACCGAGGGCGGGAGCTAGCTGAGTCTGGCCAGGTTACGATAGGCTCTCCCACTCCTAAGCCTGCCAGCCTGAATGGTGGAAGCAGGAGTCAGTCTCAGGGAAGTATTCTCAGGTGCTGACTGATTAGTTCTGGGAGTTAACCCCGAAGCTGTGCCTTGCAGATCCTTTACAGTACCCCCCCTTTTATGAGAGGCCACCGGACCCTTTCTAAGTGGACCTGGCTTACTGGGGAAACGCAGGTGGAACCTCCTGACCAATACCCCAGCGTGAACATCCCGGGCGGGTACCCAAGTCCTCTCCTCGGGCCCGTATCCTCTCCAATGGACCAGGTACTGGAGGGAGCCTTGGACCATCTTGCTGTCCACAATCCTGGCCACCTCGAATTCCACCCCCTCCGGGGTGAGGATGGGAACAGGAGGTCTCCTCGAGGGAGCCAAGGACGGGGAGCAGCGTTTGAGGAGGGAGGCATGAAACACGTCGTGTATCCGAAAAGACGGGGGTAACTCCAGCCGGAAGGAGACAGGATTGAGGACCTCAATGACCTTATACGGCCCAATAAACCGGGGAGCAAACTTCTTGGACGGAACCTTGAGACGCAAGTTCCTAGACGACAACCACACCAGATCCCCGACCATAAACAGGGGGTTAGCAGAACGTTTTTTATCAGCCTGAGTTTTTTGTACGCTCTGGGACACCTCTAGGTTTTTCTGAACCTGGGCCCAGACTGTGCACAGTTCCCGATGAACGACCTCTACCTCAGGATTGTTGGAACTACCAGGTGAAACGGAGGAGAACCGTGGATTAAACCCAAAATTACAAAAAAAAGGAGAGACCCCTGACGAGTTACTGACCCGGTTATTAAGGGAAAATTCAGCGAGGGTAATGAAAGAGACCCAATCAAATTGACAGTCAGAGACAAAACACCTTAAGTATTGTTCTAGAGATTGATTAGTCCTCTCCGTTTGGCCTTTGGTTTCAGGATGGAAGGCAGAGGAGAAGGACAGATCAATCCCAAACTTCATACAGAAGGCTCTCCAAAACAATGAAACAAATTGTACCCCTCTGTCCGAAACAATATTGACAGGGACCCCATGGAGACGCAGGATGTGTTTGACAAACAAGGTAGCCAACGTTTTGGCGTTGGGTAGTTTCTTGAGGGGCACAAAGTGGCGCATCTTACTGAAGCGGTCCACCACCACCCACACCACCGACTTGCCTTGGGATGGAGGCAAATCGGTGATAAAATCCATGGAGATATGTGTCCAAGGTCTCTGGGAAATGGGCAACGAATGCAGTAAGCCCGCTGGTCGGGACCTGGGAGTCTTGGACCTAGCACAAACCTCACAAGCGGCGACGTAGGCCTTAACGTCTTTAGGCAACCCAGGCCACCAATAATTTCTGGTAATGAGGTGTTTGGTACCCAGGATGCCTGGATGGCCAGATAGTGCGGAGTCATGATTTTCCCTAAGTACCCTTAGCCGGAATTGCAGGGGAACAAACAGCTTGTTCTCAGGAAGGTTCCCGGGAGCTGCACCTTGATCAGCAGCAATATCAGAGACTAAATCAGAATCGATCGAGGAAATGATTATACCTGGAGGCAAAATACAAGCAGGATCCTCCTCCGACGGAGGGCTGGCCATGAAGCTACGCGACAGTGCATCAGCCTTAATATTTTTAGACCCAGCCCTATAGGTAACCAAAAAATTGAATCTGGTAAAAAATAACGCCCATCGAGCTTGTCTCGGGTTTAGCCTCCGGGCAGATTCTAGGAAAACCAGATTCTTGTGCTCGGTAAGGACCGTTACCTGGTGCCTAGCCCCCTCCAGGAAGTGGCGCCACTCTTCAAATGCCCATTTAATGGCTAAGAGTTCGCGGTTGCCAATATCATAGTTACTTTCAGTTGGCGAAAACTTCCTGGAGAAGTAGGCACAGGGGCGGAGATGGGTGAGGGACCTGGTACCCTGGGACAAGACAGCCCCCACTCCCACCTCAGATGCGTCAACTTCCACGATAAATGGCTCCATTTGGTTAGGCTGAACCAGCACCGGGGCCGAGACAAAGCACTTCTTAAGGACCTCAAAAGCCTGGACAGCCTCAGGAAGCCAGTGGAGGAGATCAGCACCTTTGCAAGTGAGGTCCGTAAGGGGCTTAGCGATGACCGAGAAGTTAGCAATAAATCTCCTGTAATAATTAGCGAACCCCAAAAAAACACTGTAAAGCCTTCAGGGAGGCAGGTTGGACCCATTCCGCCACAGCCTGAACCTTGGCGGGGTCCATGCGGAATTCATGAGGAGTGAGGATTTGACCCAAAAATGGAATCTCCTGTACCCCAAACACACATTTTTCGGTTTTGGCAAACAGTTTATTTTCCCGAAGGACCTGGAGCACCTTCCTGACATGCTCAATGTGGGAGGACCAGTCCTTGGAAAACACCAGTATGTCATCAAGGTACACTACCAGAAAAATCCCCAGGTAATTTCTCAAAATCTCATTTATGAAATTCTGGAAGACCGCAGGGGCATTACACAACCCAAAGGGCATGACGAGGTATTCGAAATGGCCTTCGGGCGTGTTAAACGCAGTCTTCCACTCATCCCCCTCTTTGATGCGAATAAGGTTATACGCCCCCCGTAGATCCAATTTAGAAAACCATTGGGCCCCCTGAACCTGATTAAAGAGATCAGGAATCAAAGGAAGGGGATACTGGTTCCTTACCGTGACCTTATTCAGGCTACGGTAGTAAATGCATGGCCTAAGACCACCATCCTTCTTCCCCACGAAGAAGAAGCCAGCACCTACCGGAGAAGAAGAGGGACGAATGTAACCCTTGGCCAGGGATTCCTGGATATACACTCTCATAGCTTCACGTTCGGGACAAGAAAGATTAAATATCCTACCCTTAGGAAGCTTAGCTCCTGGTACCAATTCGATAGCGCAATCATATTCTCTATGAGGAGGTAACACTTCGGAGGCCTCCCTAGAGAAAACATCAGCGAAGTCCTGAACAAACTCGGGTAGCGTATTCGCCTCCTTAGGGGGAGAAATAGAATTAACAGAAAAACATGACGTACAACATTCATTACCTCATTTGGTTAGCTCCCCAGTATTCCAGTCAAACGTAGGATTATGCAACTGCAACCAGGGAAGACCTAGAACCAAATCGTACGATAATCCCTGCATCAACGGTACAGAGCATTGCTCCAAATGCATGGAGCCAACAAGGAGTTCAAAAACAGGGGTATGCTGTGTAAAATAACCATTAGCAAGAGGAGTGGAGTCGATACCCACTACCGGGACAGGTTTAGGCAAATCAATAAGAGGCATAGCAAGGGACATAGCAAATTCCACAGACATGATATTAGTAGAGGACCCTGAATCCACGAAGGCACTGCCGGTAGCAGACCTACCACCAAAAGAGACCTGAAAGGGAAGCAAGATCTTAGTACGTTTCATATTTACGGGAAATACCTGTGCGCCCAAGTGACCTCCCCGATGATCACTTAGACACGGAAGTTCTCTGGCTGCAATCTTACGCTTAGGACAGTTGTTCACTTGATGCTTGTCGTCCCCACAGTAGAAGCAGAGACCATTCTTCCTGCGGAATTCTCTACGTTGTTGGGGGGACACGGAGGCCCCGAGTTGCATAGGTATCTCTGAATCTTTCGGGGAGGAACGAAGCAACGGAGCTTCGGGAGGCATCATGGGGGAGTCGGAGGAGAAAACACATAAACGTTCACGTTGTCGTTCCCTGAGACGTCGGTCAAGTCGTATCGCTAAAGCCATAACCTGGTCTAGGGAGTCAGAAGAGGGATAGCTAACTAGCAGGTCTTTCAGGGCATTCGACAGACCCAACCTAAACTGGCACCTTAAGGCAGGGTCATTCCACCGAGAAGCTACCCACCACTTCCGAAAGTCAGAGCAATACTCCTCAACAGGTCTCTTACCCTGACTTAAGGTCACCAGCTGACTCTCGGCAAAGGCAGTCCTGTCAGTCTCGTCATAAATAAGTCCGAGAGCAGAAAAGAAACAATCAACGGAGGAAAGTTCAGGGGCGTCAGGAGCCAAGGAGAAGGCCCACTCTTGGGGCCCTTCCTGGAGCCGGGACATAATTATACCCACCCGCTGGCTCTCAGAACCTGAGGAATGAGGCTTTAAACGAAAGTAAAGCCTACAACTCTCCCGAAAGGAGAGAAAAGCCCTCCGGTCCCCTGAGAACCGGTCGGGCAACTTGAGGTGGGGTTCAAGAGGTGCGGTGAGGGGAACTACCAGGGTAGCATCAGGCTGGTTGACCCTCTGAGCCAGGGCCTGGACCTGTAGGGAGAGACCCTGCATTTGCTGAGCCAGGGTCTCACGGGGATCCATAGTGGTGTCAGGGACCAGGGGTAGACTAGGTATGGGCTTGTTATTATGTAATGGCAGGGGGTAGGGAGACGGACAAGTGAGCCCTAATCTACCCGCCACTCTGTCCCTGCCTACTTGCAACGACCCGCCCTAGGCGACGGGGTACAACTGGGCGGCGGTCCCTGCGCTCAGTAAGTGCACGACAAACACGACAAACATACAAGGAACACAAGCAAGGAAAAGGGGCCGTTGTCCACGGCAACACCGTGAGCAACCAGAGTGGTGAACGAGCCGAGTCAAGCCAGGAGTGTGCGAGGTACAAAACGAAAAGCCGAAGAGTAGTCGGTAAGCCAGGGTCTGTATGGAGCAGGATCAAAAATAGCAGGAGCTGTAGCTGGGCCAGGAAACCACAAGGAAAGAAACACAAGCAATAACAAGCACCGAGGGACAGGAAGTGCAGGCTTACATAGACCGAGGGCGGGAGCTAGCTGAGTCTGGCCAGGTTACGATAGGCTCTCCCACTCCTAAGCCTGCCAGCCTGAATGGTGGAAGCAGGAGTCAGTCTCAGGGAAGTATTCTCAGGTGCTGACTGATTAGTTCTGGGAGTTAAACCCCAAGCTGTGCCTGGCAGATCCTTTACAGTACCCCCCCCTTTTATGAGGGGCCACCGGACCCTTTCTAAGTGGACCTGGCTTACTGGAGAAACGCAGGTGGAACCTCCTGACCAATACCCCAGTGTGAACATCCCGGGCGGGTACCCAAGTCCTCTCCTCGGGCCCGTATCCTCTCCAATGGACCAGGTACTGGAGGGAGCCTTGGACCATCTTGCTGTCCACAATCCTGGCCACCTCGAATTCCACCCCCTCCGGGGTGAGGATGGGAACAGGAGGTCTCCTCGAGGGAGCCAAGGACGGGGAGCAGCGTTTGAGGAGGGAGGCATGAAACACGTCGTGTATCCGAAAAGACGGGGGTAACTCCAGCCGGAAGGAGACAGGATTGAGGACCTCAATGACCTTATACGGCCCAATAAACCGGGGAGCAAACTTCTTGGACGGAACCTTGAGATGCAAGTTCCTAGACGACAACCACACCAGATCCCCGACCATAAACAGAGGGTTAGCAGAACGTTTTTTATCAGCCTGAGTTTTTTGTACGCTCTGGGACACCTCTAGGTTTTTCTGAACCTGGGCCCAGACTGTGCACAGTTCCCGATGAACGACCTCTACCTCAGGATTGTTGGAACTACCAGGTGAAACGGAGGAGAACCGTGGATTAAACCCAAAATTACAAAAAAAAGGAGAGACCCCTGACGAGTTACTGACCCGGTTATTAAGGGAAAATTCAGCGAGGGGAATGAAAGAGACCCAATCAAATTGACAGTCAGAGACAAAACACCTTAAGTATTGTTCTAGAGATTGATTAGTCCTCTCCGTTTGGCCATTGGTTTCAGGATGGAAGGCAGAGGAGAAGGACAGATCAATCCCCAACTTCATACAGAAGGCTCTCCAAAACAATGAAACAAATTGTACCCCTCTGTCCGAAACAATATTGACAGGGACCCCATGGAGACGCAGGATGTGTTTGACAAACAAGGTAGCCAACGTTTTGGCGTTGGGTAGTTTCTTGAGGGGCACAAAGTGGCACATCTTACTGAAGCGGTCCACCACCACCCACACCACCGACTTGCCTTGGGATGGAGGCAAATCGGTGATAAAATCCATGGAGATATGTGTCCAAGGTCTCTGGGGAATGGGCAACGAACGCAGTAAGCCCGCTGGTCGGGACCTGGGAGTCTTGGACCTAGCACAAACCTCACAAGCGGCGACGTAGGCCTTAACGTCTTTAGGCAACCCAGGCCACCAATAATTTCTGGTAATGAGGTGTTTGGTACCCAGGATGCCTGGATGGCCAGATAGTGCGGAGTCATGATTTTCCCTAAGTACCCTTAGCCGGAATTGCAGGGGAACAAACAGCTTGTTCTCAGGAAGGTTCCCGGGAGCTGCACCTTGATCAGCAGCAATATCAGAGACTAAATCAGAATCGATCGAGGAAATGATTATACCTGGAGGCAAAATACAAGCAGGATCTTCCTCCGAAGGAGGGCTGGCCATGAAGCTACGCGACAGTGCATCAGCCTTAATATTTTTAGACCCAGCCCTATAGGTAACCAAAAAATTGAATCTGGTAAAAAATAACGCCCATCGAGCTTGTCTCGGGTTTAGCCTCCGGGCAGATTCTAGGAAAACCAGATTCTTGTGGTCGGTAAGGACCGTTACCTGGTGCCTAGCCCCCTCCAGGAAGTGGCGCCACTCTTCAAATGCCCATTTAATGGCTAAGAGTTCGCGGTTGCCAATATCATAGTTACTTTCAGTTGGCGAAAACTTCCTGGAGAAGTAGGCACAGGGGCGGAGATGGGTGAGGGACCTGGTACCCTGGGACAAGACAGCCCCCACTCCCACCTCAGATGCGTCAACTTCCACGATAAATGGCTCCATTTGGTTGGGCTGAACCAGCACCGGGGCCGAGACAAAGCACTTCTTAAGGACCTCAAAAGCCTGGACAGCCTCAGGAGGCCAGTGGAGGAGATCAGCACCTTTGCGAGTGAGGTCCGTAAGGGGCTTAGCGATGACCGAGAAGTTAGCAATAAATCTCCTGTAATAATTAGCGAACCCCAAAAACACTGTAACACCTTCAGGGAGGCAGGTTGGACCCATTCCGCCACAGCCTGAACCTTGGCGGGGTCCATGCGGAATTCATGAGGAGTGAGGATTTGACCCAAAAATGGAATCTCCTGTACCCCAAACACACATTTTTCGGTTTTGGCAAACAGTTTATTTTCCCGAAGGACCTGGAGCACCTTCCTGACATGCTCAATGTGGGAGGACCAGTCCTTGGAAAACACCAGTATGTCATCAAGGTACACTACCAGAAAAATCCCCAGGTAATTTCTCAAAATCTCATTTATGAAATTCTGGAAGACCGCAGGGGCATTACACAACCCAAAGGGCATGACGAGGTATTCGAAATGGCCTTCGGGCGTGTTAAACGCAGTCTTCCACTCATCCCCCTCTTTGATGCGAATAAGGTTATACGCCCCCCGTAGATCCAATTTAGAAAACCATTGGGCCCCCTGAACCTGATTAAAGAGATCAGGAATCAAAGGAAGGGGATACTGGTTCCTTACCGTGACCTTATTCAGGCTACGGTAGTCAATGCATGGCCTAAGACCACCATCCTTCTTCCCCACGAAGAAGAAGCCAGCACGTACCAGAGAAGAAGAGGGACGAATGTAACCCTTGGCCAGGGATTCCTGGATATACACTCTCATAGCTTCATATTCGGGACAAGAAAGATTAAATATCCTACCCTTAGGAAGCTTAGCTCCTGGTACCAATTCGATAGCGCAATCGTATTCTCTATGAGGAGGTAACACTTCGGAGGCCTCCCTAGAGAAAACATCAGCGAAGTCCTGAACAAACTCGGGTAGCGTATTCGCCTCCTTAGGGGGAGAAATAGAATTAACAGAAAAACATGACGTACAACATTCATTACCTCATTTGGTTAGCTCCCCAGTATTCCAGTCAAACGTAGGATTATGCAACTGCAACCAGGGAAGACCTAGAACCAAATCGTACGATAATCCCTGCATCAACGGTACAGAGCATTGCTCCAAATGCATGGAGCCAACAAGGAGTTCAAAAACAGGGGTATGCTGTGTAAAATAGCCATTAGCAAGAGGAGTGGAGTCGATACCCACTACCGGGACAGGTTTAGGCAAATCAATAAGAGGCATAGCAAGGGACATAGCAAATTCCACAGACATGATATTAGTAGAGGACCCTGAATCCACGAAGGCACTGCCGGTAGCAGACCTACCACCAAAAGAGACCTGAAAGGGAAGCAAGATCTTAGTACGTTTCATATTTATGGGAAATACCTGTGCGCCCAAGTGACCTCCCCGATGATCACTTAGACGCGGAAGTTCTCTGGCTGCAATCTTACGCTTAGGACAGTTGTTCACTTGATGCTTGTCGTCCCCACAGTAGAAGCAGAGACCATTCTTCCTGCGGAATTCTCTACGTTGTTGGGGGGACACGGAGGCCCCGAGTTGCATAGGTATCTCTGAATCTTTCGGGGAGGAACGAAGCAACGGAGCTTCGGGAGGCATCATGGGGGAGTCGGAGGAGAAAACACATAAACGTTCACGTTGTCGTTCCCTGAGACGTCGGTCAAGTCGTATCGCTAAAGCCATAACCTGGTCTAGGGAGTCAGAAGAGGGATAGCTAACTAGCAGGTCTTTCAGGGCATTCGACAGACCCAACCTAAACTGGCACCTTAAGGCAGGGTCATTCCACCGAGAAGCTACGCACCACTTCCGAAAGTCAGAGCAATACTCCTCAACAGGTCTCTTACCCTGACTTAAGGTCACCAGCTGACTCTCGGCAAAGGCAGTCCTGTCAGTCTCGTCATAAATAAGTCCGAGAGCAGAAAAGAAACAATCAACGGAGGAAAGTTCAGGGGCGTCAGGAGCCAAGGAGAAGGCCCACTCTTGGGGCCCTTCCTGGAGCCGGGACATAATTATACCCACCCGCTGGCTCTCAGAACCTGAGGAATGAGGCTTTAAACTAAAGTAAAGCCTACAACTCTCCCGAAAGGAGAGAAAAGCCCTCCGGTCCCCTGATAACGGGTCGGGCAACTTGAGGTGGGGTTCAAGAGGTGCGGTGAGGGGAACTACCAGGGTAGCATCAGGCTGGTTGACCCTCTGAGCCAGGGCCTGGACCTGTAGGGAGAGACCCTGCATTTGCTGAGCCAGGGTCTCACGGGGATCCATAGTGGTGTCAGGGACCAGGGGTAGACTAGGTATGGGCTTGTTATTATGTAATGGCAGGGGGTAGGGAGACGGACAAGTGAGCCCTAATCTACCCGCAACTCTGTCCCTGCCTACTTGCAACGACCCGCCCTAGGCGACGGGGTACAACTGGGCGGCGGTCCCTGCGCTCAGTAAGTGCACGACAAACACGACAAACATACAAGGAACACAAGCAAGGAAAAGGGGCCGTTGCCCACGGCAACACCGTGAGCAACCAGAGTGGTGAACGAGCCGAGTCAAGCCAGGAGTGTGCGAGGTACAAAACGAAAAGCCGAAGAGTAGTCGGTAAGCCAGGGTCTGTATGGAGCAGGATCAAAAATAGCAGGAGCTGTAGCTGGGCCAGGAAACCACAAGGAAAGAAACACAAGCAATAACAAGCACCGAGGGACAGGAAGTGCAGGCTTAAATAGACCGAGGGCAGGAGCTAGCTGAGTCTGGCCAGGTTACGATAGGCTCTCCCACTCCTAAGCCTGCCAGCCTGAATGGTGGAAGCAGGAGTCAGTCTCAGGGAAGTATTCTCAGGTGCTGACTGATTAGTTCTGGGAGTTAACCCCGAAGCTGTGCCTGGCAGATCCTTTACAGCATGCTTGGTTATTTCTAGGTACCCATTGCCGATGATAAGACTGATTGCCTGGTTCCAATCATTTAATTTCTGGGCATCAAAATGTATGCAAATTAAATGGTACTCCATCTCCCCAAACAAAAGTAGTAGAACTAAAGGTCGTATTGGATAAGGTTAGGTCAGCAAAATAGATCACCCCAAAGCAACTATAATCTTAGTTGGGTCCCCTCATTTTTGCTTGCACGGTGATACCTTTGGGTAGAGCTTTCTGACGTAGGTTGTCCAAGGCCACCAAAGAGATAAAACACCTCATCACTTCATTAGGGTCACTTTGGCTTTTTATTGCAATATATAGCGATTCCTCCTCCTAAAAGGAGCACGACATAGCCATCCTGGTTACCCCTGCTGCAAGAAGGTTCCGGGATGGAAGGCTTTTCCTAGAGAAAGTGGTACGCAGAACAATGGCCAGTAGCCTGACAGAGGTCCCCATTTTTTTTATAACGTAACATGCTTGGAGCTTTCTCCCATGGTGGTGGCAGTGGAGGTATGGTGTGGGATGATAAGGAACAACAGAATTGTCCATGTTTTAAATTGGTCTTTCTCGTCATCTCCTCCTATGCTATCCCTGCTAAGGCATTTAGTATCACAATGTTTAGACTTGAATTTGTGGTTCAGGGCTAGACATGTGCCAGGAGCTAAAAATGTCATAGTGGATGCTTTATCCATATTGAAAGGTTCTGGCACTTGGCAACAGAAGCAGACAAGGTAAAAGTGGAGTCTCGTTTTGGAGGCTTGATGACTTTAATCAGTCAGTCTTTAGCTCCTGGCATGATAAGGTCCTACACAAGCATCTGACAAAGGTGGATACACTTGGCAGCATGGAAAGGGGTATTCTTGATCACAGTGGCAGGGTGGTGGCTACTCTTGAGAGCTACGCAGCTCTCAATGCAGCTCGGGTACTACTGCTGCAATAGTGCTAACAGCAGTATCATTCTTGGCTCATATGATGGACTGAAAAAAACTCGATCCAAATTTTTGGATGAAAAAGATAGTCCAGGGCTGAAAGACGGTAGAATCTAAAGGGATCAATATCCCCAGAAAAAAGCTGTTAAAAGAAACCCCATATGATAATTATGAAATACGCATCTTTCGTTCTGTTTGTATTTATGTTTTATGGGGTTTTCCCGCATTGGAGAGGTAAGATCCAAGAGAGCAGTCTTCCCGGTCGGTTTGTTAAGGGGATATGTATCAATCCAGGAACAGTCTTCTTTGGTCATGATACTGAGATCCAAAACGGAGCATACTGGGAAGGTTAATACCCCCGATTGCTATTTCTGGCCCTCATTGCCCAGTTTATAACCTACAGCATTATTTAGAGGTTAGACCTCGTATTGGAGACCCTTTGTTCATGCATAAAGAGGGTGCAGCCTTGTCCATATTTCAGTATAGGCACGTTTTAGCCGCAAGTTGTACACAGGCTGGCCTGCCATAAGGTATTTATACGTCACACTCATTTCGCATAGGGGCTACCACAACTGCTATGCTGTCAGGTCTGTCAGAGGTTAAGAGAATAGGAAGTTGTAAGTCCAACCTTTTCAGATCCTATGTCTCCCCCTAATCTTATGTAATTTTCCAGGGAATCCTCCAATTCAAGTCTGGATCGTTGGACATTCTTATGTCTACTGAGCAAGAAAACCTGAAGTACCACATGTGACATGTGCAGGTCAGATGGCATGGAATCAGGCGATTGGGTTGGTCACACATTTATCCGAATGTGACAATAAAAAAGAACAAGTGCCCCTACCAATTTATTTTACTAATCCATGCAGGGGGTAAATACATTGGAACTATTTAATACTTCCACTTGATCCACACGATAATAACTGATTTGGCCACATGATATGAGGAGGGGAGCTAGGGACCTGATAGCTCTCAATGCTGCAGAAAGCTAAACATGTCCATTTCTGCATTTCACGATAGGGAAATTGAAAGTGGAGACACATCGCTAAAGCGAGAAGGCGGTGTTCATGTAAATCTAACAGTATCGGACATATATTTGTCCTTTTAAAAGAGCATTGATCAGGCTCTGGCTTCTTAGCGTCGTCTATCTGGTTAAGTGTAACAATTGAGGTGGTGGCGGTAGTTCATAGGCAAGCGTTTTACTTATTGTGAAGTTAGATGTAGAGGTGGTAACCCCTGGGAGACTCTTGTTTTAGGTTTATTTTATGCCCGCAGCGTTATTCTGTGGCTGGCATATTATTTGTCTGTTCATAATCTGTAATTTTAATAAAGCTGTGGCCAGTTTTAAAATCCCACGCTGGTGTCTGTGAGTTATTACGCTTAGAGGCCACAGTCTTCAGTTGTATATCTGTACAACAATGTTAGTTCAAAATCAAGGTGATGCTTTGTTGATCAGAGCACTATTAATGTGTAAATCCTGCGGTTGCTGACCCCGGAGGCGCCGGCACACACTGCTCTCTCCTCCAGCCAATGCACCAAGAAATTCATCCCAAACCAATTCCAGCATACCCGGGACTTTCAAAGGAACCATTCCCACTTTCATATTCCCTGAGCATGTTGTGTCTTACCTAGTATTTGTCTGAAAAGGTTCCCTAGCTGTATCCTCTATCCCGCATCCCGTATCTAGTATCCAGTATCTTTGTCCGGTGTCCGTGTCAAGTCATGTGTCCAAGACGACTTCAGTATTCAAGTCCAGTGTCCGTGTCAAGTCAAGTGTTCGAGATTACTTCAGTGTTACATAGTTACATAGTTAGTAC
Source organism: Rhinoderma darwinii (assembly GCF_050947455.1). Classification (NCBI taxonomy): domain Eukaryota; kingdom Metazoa; phylum Chordata; class Amphibia; order Anura; family Rhinodermatidae; genus Rhinoderma; species Rhinoderma darwinii. The sequence continues at coordinate 395,956,121 of NC_134689.1, read as the reverse complement.
GGTTGAAAAAAGGCACATGTTCATCAAGTTCAACGAAGGGATGGGAAAAGGGAAGGGAAACATTTCTACACATTGACATAGGAGCTGATATTTTTTTCGTTCTAGTTTTTTTAGTGTTCAAGTCCAGTGTCCATGTCAAGTCAAGTGTCCGACACGTCTTCAATGTTCAAGTCCGGTTATCCAGCACTAGCCAGCTTACGATAGTCCGGTACAAGCCAGCTTCCGAGAGTCCAGCAAATGCCTGCTTCCAATAGTCCGGCACAATGCTGCTTCCAATAGTCTGGTTCAAGCCAACTGCCCAGGTACTTTTGCCCAAGTATCTGTCATAAACATTCCATTTGACCAGCTGCTTCTCCGCTACGGCGGAGCCGCCCAGAGGGTCCACATACCCCACTGTCGGGACAGTTTGTTCAGGCCATGGATCCCGCTGGTCAATCCAGACGCCGTTACAAGCAATGCAAGCAGACATGCGAGATCTCCGAGAACGCCAGGATCAGCTTCTGCAAGCGGTCAATGCTACTGCCACAATCTTGCTTCCTTCAGTTGCTGCCCCACCTACTCCCCTGCCTGCCAGCACTCCAGTCAGTCCAGTTTTCAGAATTTCGTTGCCACTTCCACTTCGTTACAATGGAGAATATTTAAAATCACTGAACAGACCGATACTTATTACTGAAGGCAGATACACACACAACTTCCAGCAGGACGCAGTCAGACCGAATGCTACAAAGAGGGAGATAGCCCAGGTGCAATATATACTAATGAACAGACACCAACACACCTCAATCATGAGGGGGGTGGCTGCTTAGGATTAATACCGCACACAGATATACATCCATTCGTTACAATGGAGATGCAACAACCTATAGGGGCTTTCTCAAGCAGTACATGATCCACTTCCAGTTGCACACACATCTTTTCCTCTCTGATCTGACCAAGGTTGCCTTTATTCTCTCTCTCCTCTCTGGCAAAGCACTGGCATGGGCAAACCCTATCTGGGAACGTGAGGGGCTGGAATCTTCCAACTTACAGAGCTATTCTTGGAAACTTTTCACACAGTGTTTGAAGAACCGGGCCGAAAGTCTTCTGCATCTGCTTAGTTTCTAACTCTCCGTCAAGGGGAATAGACGGTAGAAGAGTACTCTATCCAGTTCCGTACCTTGGCAGCAGAGCTTGCCTGGAATAATTAGGTCTTGGTGGCAACCTTCTAGCAAGGATTAGCTCCTCAAATAAAAGATGAGCTGGCGGCTCGTGATCTTCCTTGGATGCCCTAATTCTTCTGGCTACATGGAGGTGCCAAGAACACATCCAGGAAGTTCGTAGGGAAGAAAGGTCCTACAGACTGGTGTCTAAGTTCCAAAGACCTCTGCTACATCCTTCAGTTGTTGTACCTGAAGAGCCTATGCATGTGGAGAGACTCAGACTGTCTGACCAGGAGTGGCAGCGCAGATGTTCAGCAGGATTATGTTTGTACTGTGGTCATAAGGGTTATTTTGTGCATCAATACCCCCAGAAGCCGGGAAACTCCAGCACCTATGGTTGGTATGATAGACTACCCTAGGTGGATCGACGCCTGCTGCAAAGTTCTCTCCCAAATTATCGATTCCATTGACAATCTCCTCAGGTAAAGAATCACACTCTGTTTCTGCCTATCTGGATTCTGGAGCAGCTGCAAATTTAAACCAACACCCCTTAGTAGACCGTCTCCACTTGCCTCTAGTAGTCGCTTTGGTGAATGGTCAAACTCTGCGAGACCCAATTCTTTCCATTACTGAACCTATGAAGTTGCAAGTGGGAGTTCTTCACTCGGAACAAGTAGCTTTTGGCAGAACATAAAAAGCTATTAACTCTATCCTGCTGGGTCTACCATGGCTTTGTCAACACTCTCCTGTCGACGACTGGAATTCCGGAAAAGTACTCCAGTGGGGATCCCGATGTCTTCACCGCTGCCAGCTTCAGGTTCGTCCTGTCCAGTCCCCAATACCTCAGTCACTCGCTGGTCTGCCTCCAGACTATGCCTGTTTTGCAGATGTCTTCAATAAGAAGGAGGCTGAGGTCCTTCCCCATCATCCATACAATTGTCCAATTGCATGGCTCCCTGAAGCTTCACCTCCTCATGGACGGATTTATCCTTTCTCCTTGCCTGAGACCCAAACTATGTCAGCATACATCAATGAGAACCTCGAGAGGGGGTTTATCAGGAGGTCTAATTCTCCATCCGGAGGTGGATTCTTCTTCATAGAAAAGAAAGATAGATCTCTCCGGCCATGTATCGACTACTGTGGTTTAAACCAAATCACTGTCAAGAACAAATATCCCTTGCCCCTAATTTATGATCTCTTTGTCATCTTCCGGGATCTAGTGCATACCTGTGTGGTGGTATATCTGGACGGCCTCTTGATTTATTCACCAGATCTGATGAATCACCGGACCCATGTTCGCCAAGTCCTGTCGCGGTTAAGGGGGAATAGTCTCTACGCTAAACTTGAAAAGTGCGTATTCTAACTGAAATCCTTGCCCTTTCTGGGCAAAAATATTTCAGATCGTCGGCTTGCAGAAAGTGAAGTTCGTCTTAGAATGTCCACGTCGTCAAGGTCTTCGTGCCATACAGAGATTTCTTGGTTTCACAAATTTCTACCGCCAGTTCATCCCAAACTTCTCTCTCTTCAGCAATATGGAAGAAAAGGATGATCCAGCGCTGAAGGTGGTTTAAAAGGGAAATGAGAGTCCCATGTTTATTGAAGAAAATCTTAAAATCGAAAGGGAGACGCAGTCCCAAGGTGCAAGTAGTCAGGGTGTATACCCGAGCCTACGCGTTTCGAACGCGGTCTGCGTTCTTAATCATGGCAGGAAAGATAATGACCGTGTGTTTGAGACTTCCCTATATGCTCAGTTGTCAGCTGTTGAGGCCGCTATGCAAATGTCAGTAATTAGAGAAATTCATCAATTGAGGAGTGGCTAACGGACACCGAGTAGGTAAGTTGGGATAGCATGAGTTTAACATAATGATATTATATGTACATTTTATACATGATGTTGCTCGAAAATGATTGAAAGTTATAATATATAAGTATAACTTCAATACTATTTCTATTAGATAAACCCGGTTATCATTGAATGCACATACGGGAAAGACTGAGACACATGGCCATGATGATACTCGTGCATACATAAAAAACAAACATAACATGGTGTCGTATCGAAACATTAAAAACATTTACATGAAGGAGAATTAAAAAAGATTGAAGAAAAAAGAAATAATTGTATATATATATATATATAACAAAGTATTAATTGTTTAGAAACTGTAATTTTGAAATTTGTATATATCAGAATCAATCAATTAGTTGTAAATTGAATGTAGTGACATTGTGTCGTATTTAAATGGTCTAATTATCCAACTTCCCGAGCAAAGTAATAAATATTTTTTTATGGTATTTGTTATCCTGTCAGTATAACTTATTCTTATAGATGTATTTAATATTATTATGTTTGGTTTTTTTCTTATTATAAAGATCCAATAGTTGTTTATTTCCCAAATAAATGGTAAATCATATCTCAGACCAAGAGAAGTATCTTATTGATTAGGGAACTATTGCTAGACCCAAGCTTAAAAGGGACATGTAAAATCAAGAACGTTAATTTATTCGTGCATTGAGAACATATAGATACCATATTGGGCGGCTTCCGTGTATAAACAACAGATGCTAATGATGATATTGAAAAACCTCGAGTTCATATGAGATGTAAGTTTCTTGTAGAGATAGGTATTAACGCATCATAATAGTAGGTGTGAATTCGGTCTTTAGATATCTGGGAATAGAATGCGTTTTATTATGCAAAGAAAAACTCACAGAGTGATGTGTAAGTAAAAAGTAATCTATTCAAATCATTGAAAGTTGTTTACTGTACATATTTGTACAGAAACGTATTATCAGTTAAAAAATAAAAGAATAGAACATTTAATGAGTTCATCGATATGGTTTGTACTGTAGTTATACATATATAATCAAAAATTACTTACTCAAGTGTATAATCAAACTGTTAACCAATGTAAGCTTCATGTAGGGAAAGATAATAATGCATCATAATAATTGGTGTGAATTTGATCTTCAAATAGAACATTTAATAGGTTCGTCGACATGGTTTGTACTATAGTTGACCATATATGGCCAAATAATGCATATTAACCTAAATTCCCCTTTATTCGTTTGCTACGATATAAGGTATATAACCAATGCAAGCTTCATGTAAGGAAAGGTATTGACGCATCGTAATAATTGGTGTGAATTGGGTCTTCAAAAAGAACATTTAATAAATGATTGACTATAATTTGTACTGCAGTTAAACGTATGTAATCAAATAATATTATTTGAAGTTCACCTTTATTCGTGTACTGCCAAACATACTGAGAGTAAGCTTGGCTGGTGAAGCCATTTGTTTCATGTTCTGAGGAAAATCTAAGAAAAAGATTTTTTTCTTTAGAAATAACCTGGCATAAGGACAAAGTGTACTAATTTTAACTTGAATATTATTATGTCATATACATGTAGGAAATCCAACCAATATATAATTTGATACTGTTGATCTTAGGTATACTGAGGTATTTTGAACAGGAAAAAATGTGATTAAGCAAAAAGCGCAAATCCCGAGAGAGAGCTGGAAAGATGAGAAAACCCCGCCGAGCAGAAGGACACCCCGCAACCGAGACAAGGCCACCCAGCAACAAAATGTAAGTGACAAATGTGCCCCGATGAACCGTGCAAAATATTATCAAATGGTTGCTGGTAATTGACGTTGTCATAATAAATATGCGCTTGTTGCCCTTGGATTTTTGGTAGATGTATTTGATTTTCAGGGACGAAACTAGTTGTACAATTAGTGGAATTTACAATACCAGATTGCACGGGATTTATTTTATAGAAAACATAGTATTACTTAGCAGGAAGTTGTTGTTTGTACTTGATTGAAGCAAGCACTTCCCTATATTAGAAGGTAAATGATTGTAATATGGAACTGTAATGATTTACATATATACATGATATATAGATTACATATTACTCCTGAATAAGTCTAGATGATTATATTTATATTGCTATGAATATTTTAAATTTTTTTGTTTGATTAATTTAATATTTGTTTATGTTACCAATTGTTTAATCAATGTAAATATGTATGTTCTTCAATCTGGAGTGCAAAATTGATATAAATATCTCAACATTCAATAATGGAACATGAGTTCCTTCTTGAGATTGAGTCCCTGGGGAAAACGAGTTTCAAGATTGTAAATCCAGAATGCCTCCCTCGTGAGCAAACGATGTTTCAAATCTCCTCCTCTCATTGTCCCCCTCACTTTCTCTATAGCATAGGTACAAAATGAGCTGACATTTCTGTTATGGCAAGTAACGAAATATCTGGCTGCATTTGAAATATTGATAATGGATGAATTTCTAATGTAGCTGAGATGTTCCAGAATGCAAATTTTTAATTTCCTCGTAGTGCAACCTACATATTTGAGTCTGCACACTGTACATTCAATGATGTAAACTACGTAGTCGCTATTGCAGTTCATATAAGATTTAACTGCAAAGCTGGTAGTTTCTGTAGAATTTGAATATTGTTTGTTTATTTTGACATATGTGCAGACTTTACAGGGGTTGACACCGCATTTATAGAACCCCTTGTGTGTCAACCAAGTAGGCTTGGGATTGTTTATTGGCAAAAGTGATGGGGACAGTATATTACCCAAGGTTTGTGCCCTACGGGACACCACTCTGCATCCATCTTTCAGGAGCTTCTCTAGTTTTGAATCTTCGCACAGCAGGGAAATGTATTTTAACACCATATTTTTGATAGTGTCAAACTGCTTGCTATATTGTAATACAAGAGTTGGGGTACTATAGCTTGTAGTATGTTTTATTGGAGTGATTCCGGTTCTTTCGGTAAATATAAGGGAATCTCTATCTTTAGTTCCAACAATATTTTTGGCCCTTGCTAAAGTCCAATCTTTATAACCTCTGGCTCTTAATCTTCGATATATAGCAGATTCCTCTTTAACATATCCTGTATGGGAGCTACAGTTACGTTTAGCGCGTGTCAGCTCACCTATAGGGATTGCAGAAATAGTGTGGATAGGATGACAACTAGTTGCATGCAATATAGTATTGCCTGATATCGGTTTACAATAGATATCAGAGCGAATAATATCTCCAATCTTGCAGGTCAGACTCAGATCTAGAAAATTGATACGTGTTGAATTATGATTGTGGGTAAATCTGAGTTTAGAATCATTATTATTCATAAATTATATAAACAACGGTATGGCAGATACATCTCCCTCCCAAATGAATAGGAGATCATCAATGTATCTGCCATACCAATGGATGAAATGTGAACATGGGTTGGCTAAAGAATATATAAAGTGCTCCTCCCACCATGCCATGGTGAGATTGGCTATGGAGGGGGAGAACTTAGCCCCCATAGATACTCCTCGTTTTTGTAAATAGAAATTTCCTGCAAAATTGAAGTAGTTGTGCATCATAAGGAAATGAGTTATCTCTATCAAAAATGTTTGCATGTCCTGATCATACCCACTGTATTTGTGGAGATGATGCGTGAGGGCCTCAAGAGCAATATCATGTGGGATACTGGTGTAAATGGCGGCAACATCGCAAGTAAGCCACGTGTAGTCACGGTGCCATATTTTGTTGTGAAAGGCCTCAAGGACATCTTTGGTGTCCTTGAGATGCCCTGGTACTCTGGTGACAAGAGGCTGGAGAAATGTGTCCAACCATTCAGATATCCTCTCAGTCAGAGAGCCTATGCCAGAGACAATTGGTCGCATGGGGGGAGGAATCATTCCCTTGTGTGTCTTTGGGAGTGCATGAAGGATGGGAACTATCGGATGTTCTACAAATAAATATTTAAATTCTTTATCTGAAAATATGCCCAGATTTAAACCTTTATCTAATATTTTTTTTCAAGATGGTATAAAAATTCTTGGTTGGATTCTGGTATAATCTGGTGTATGTATCTGTATCATTTAACAGTATCATAATTTGACTGATGTAAACATCTTTATCCATAACCGTGATGCTACCTCCTTTGTCTGCCATGCGAATGACTATGTCTGGATTGTCCCGTAGCAGTCTTATTGCTTGTTTCTCCGATAGTGTGAGATTGTGTGAGGATTTATCAATTTTGGCTGATTCTTGGATTTTATACAGCTCTCGTTCCATGACCTGCTGAAATGTGTCCATTGACTCGGTGCGAGACTGAGTGGGATAGAATCCTGGATTCTTGACTTCAAATTTGGATGTCAATAGGGGAGATTGGTTGATATATTGTCCAGCTAGATCTTCAAGATGTAGCAATGTAGTTTGTTCTTGGAACAACAGTGTCTTGTATGCATTGACCACTGGGGATATTAGCGATGTTTCTCGTGGTGGAATTGCAGGAGATTCTTCAGAAGTTAGAAAATGCCTTTTGATGGTGAGGTTTCGTACGAACTTGTTTATATCAAGCAAGGTATTGAATAAATCAAAATTTTGATTGGGTACAAAATTTAGTCCCAGTGAGAGAACCCTGATCTGAGATTTTGTAAGTGACATTGATGAAAGATTAACTACATCTAGGGTTCTTAATACCTCTGGTTCCTCAATCTCCGGGGCAATATGATGCCGGCTTGATTTGTGCTTTCTACCCCCCCTCCTCCCCCGTTTTTTGGGAACATCTCGTATGCTGTTGTAATTGGATCTTGATCGTTGATTGTTTCTGGACATATCGGTATCCGATTCCTCCTCTGCCCCGTCTGTGGTTTCAGGTTCAGTGGAACTGAAACTGACTTTGTGAGAGTTGGAAAAATATTTATGTGGAGAACGTCTATTCCTCAAAATGGATTTGGTCTTATATTTGTTATAATTAACTTTATGCCACGTATAGACTTCATTATTGCTGTAATCCTGGTTATCCCTCTGAAACTTTGTTTTTTTTAGTTTCTGCAATGGATTTTTCCAATTGCTCCAGGTGATCGTTGGTTCGATTTTGCAGCATTGTGAAGTCTGGTGAGCTGGAGGATAGATTGATCTCATCCCTTATTTTGCTGATATCCGTTTGTAGTTCTATTAGTTTGATGTTCTCTTGTTTGGTAATCAGCCGCATAAGATTAATTGAACAGTCAGTCAGAATGTTGTTCCATTCCATTGAAAATTCATCCGAGTAATTATGAGTTGGCGTTTTTCTTAATCTCAGACCCCTTGGGATCATGTTTTTGGAGATGTAGTTTTGAAGAGTGGTTAGATCCCACCATACTTTGGTTTCGGTGGCTGATAGTTTTTCCAATTCTTTAAATTTATTATGTAAAGATGGATTGGATAAATCAGAATGATCTGAGTCTCCGAATACTAGGGCCGCCATTTCTGCTCTTGAGCGCTGGGGCATTTGGGAGAACGACATATTTATGATTGTAATGCCCTCTATACAATAGCAATTAATTGAAAATTGTAATAATACATGAATAGAAATAATAATGTTCTTCAAATCTTAGTTAAAAATAACACATGAAAAAGCAACACATTTGTTAATTGCATCAATTAGATACATGCAATATATGTATGCCTTGGGAATATTGGCTGTTGCACTCGTTTAGAAGTTATCCGGGAACAAAATAGGGATATTCCAAGTTGCTCCTGGCTTCAAATTTAAATAACGTTGAAGTCAATATAACACGAGTATATAGGCAAGCTGCTAGCCGATGTGCACGGAGGATATGCCGTAATATTAGTAATAGAAACAGGGAGAGAACCTCCAGCTCACCGGTCTGCGTCTCCAACAGCGTCGCTCGGATCCCCGCGACGGCCCGCGGTGTGGAACAGCAATATGGAAGAAAAGGATGATCCAGCGCTGAAGGTGGTTTAAAAGGGAAATGAGAGTCCCATGTTTATTGAAGAAAATCTTAAAATCGAAAGGGAGACGCAGTCCCAAGGTGCAAGTAGTCAGGGTGTATACCCGAGCCTACGCGTTTCGAACGCGGTCTGCATTCTTAATCATTGAATGTACAGTGTGCAGACTCAAATATGTAGGTTGCACTACGAGGAAATTTAAAATTCGCATTCTGGAACATCTCAGCTACATTAGAAATTCATCCATTATCAATATTTCAAATGCAGCCAGATATTTCGTTACTTGCCATAACAGAAATGTCAGCTCATTTTGTACCTATGCTATAGAGAAAGTGAGGGGGACAATGAGAGGAGGAGATTTGAAACATCGTTTGCTCACGAGGGAGGCATTCTGGATTTACAATCTTGAAACTCGTTTTCCCCAGGGACTCAATCTCAAGAAGGAACTCATGTTCCATTATTGAATGTTGAGATATTTATATCAATTTTGCACTCCAGATTGAAGAACATACATATTTACATTGATTAAACAATTGGTAACATAAACAAATATTAAATTAATCAAACAAAAAAAATTAAAATATTCATAGCAATATAAATATAATCATCTAGACTTATTCAGGAGTAATATGTAATCTATATATCATGTATATATGTAAATCATTACAGTTCCATATTACAATCATTTACCTTCTAATATAGGGAAGTGCTTGCTTCAATCAAGTACAAACAACAACTTCCTGCTAAGTAATACTATGTTTTCTATAAAATAAATCCCGTGCAATCTGGTATTGTAAATTCCACTAATTGTACAACTAGTTTCGTCCCTGAAAATCAAATACATCTACCAAAAATCCAAGGGCAACAAGCGCATATTTATTATGACAACGTCAATTACCAGCAACCATTTGATAATATTTTGCACGGTTCATCGGGGCACATTTGTCACTTACATTTTGTTGCTGGGTGGCCTTGTCTCGGTTGCGGGGTGTCCTTCTGCTCGGCGGGGTTTTCTCATCTTTCCAGCTCTCTCTCGGGATTTGCGCTTTTTGCTTAATCACATTTTTTCCTGTTCAAAATACCTCAGTATACCTAAGATCAACAGTATCAAATTATATATTGGTTGGATTTCATACATGTATATGACATAATAATATTCAAGTTAAAATTAGTACACTTTGTCCTTATGCCAGGTCATTTCTAAAGAAAAAAATCTTTTTCTTAGATTTTCCTCAGAACATGAAACAAATGGCTTCACCAGCCAAGCTTACTCTCAGTATGTTTGGCAGTACACGAATAAAGGTGAACTTCAAATAATATTATTTGATTACATACGTTTAACTGCAGTACAAATTATAGTCAATAATTTATTAAATGTTCTTTTTGAAGACCCAATTCACACCAATTATTACGATGCGTCAATACCTTTCCTTACATGAAGCTTGCATTGGTTATATACCTTATATCGTAGCAAACGAATAAAGGGGAATTTAGGTTAATATGCATTATTTGGCCATATATGGTCAACTATAGTACAAACCATGTCGACGAACCTATTAAATGTTCTATTTGAAGATCAAATTCACACCAATTATTATGATGCATTATTATCTTTCCCTACATGAAGCTTACATTGGTTAACAGTTTGATTATACACTTGAGTAAGTAATTTTTGATTATATATGTATAACTACAGTACAAACCATATCGATGAACTCATTAAATGTTCTATTCTTTTATTTTTTAACTGATAATACGTTTCTGTACAAATATGTACAGTAAACAACTTTCAATGATTTGAATAGATTACTTTTTACTTACACATCACTCTGTGAGTTTTTCTTTGCATAATAAAACGCATTCTATTCCTAGATATCTAAAGACCGAATTCACACCTACTATTATGATGCGTTAATACCTATCTCTACAAGAAACTTACATCTCATATGGACTCGAGGTTTTTCAATATCATCATTAGCATCTGTTGCTCATACCAATACCTACATCTGTTGTTTATACACGGATGCCGCCCAATATGGTATCTATATGTTCTCAATTCACGAATAAATTAACGTTCTTGATTTTACATGTCCCTTTTAAGCTTGGGTCTAGCAATAGTTCCCTAATCAATAAGATACTTCTCTTGGTCTGAGATATGATTTACCATTTATTTGGGAAATAAACAACTATTGGATCTTTATAATAAGACAAAAACCAAACATAATAATATTAAATACATCTATAAGAATAAGTTATACTGACAGGATAACAAATACCATAAAAAATATTTATTACTTTGCTCGGGAAGTTGGATAATTAGACCATTTAAATACGACACAATGTCACTACATTCAATTTACAACTAATTGATTGATTCTGATATATACAAATTTCAAAATTACAGTTTCTAAACAATTAATACTTTGTTATATATATATACAATTATTTCTTTTTTCTTCAATCTTTTTTAATTCTCCTTCGTGTAAATGTTTTTAATGTTTCGATACGACACCATGTTATGTTTGTTTTTTATGTATGCACGAGTATCATCATGGCCGTGTGTCTCAGTCTTTCCCGTATGTGCATTCAATGATAACTGGGTTTATTTAATAGAAATAGTATTGAAGTTATACTTATATATTATAACTTTGAATCATTTTCGAGCAACATCATGTATAAAATGTACATATAATATCATTATGTTAAACTCATGCTATCCCAACTTACCTACTCGGTGTCCGTTAGCCACTCCTCAATTGATGAATTTCTCTAATTACTGACATTTGCATAGCGGCCTCAACAGCTGACAACTGAGCATATAGGGAAGTCTCAAACACACGGTCATTATCTTTCCTGCCATGATTAAGAACGCAGACCGCGTTCGAAACGCGTAGGCTCGGGTATACACCCTGACTACTTGCACCTTGGGACTGCGTCTCCCTTTCGATTTTAAGATTTTCTTCAATAAACATGGGACTCTCATTTCCCTTTTAAACCACCTTCAGCGCTGGATCATCCTTTTCTTCCATATTGCTGTTCCACACCGCGGGCCGTCGCGGGGATCCGAGCGACGCTGTTGGAGACGCAGACCGGTGAGCTGGAGGTTCTCTCCCTGTTTCTTCTCTCTCTTCACTTACCGCTCCTATATTTGCCCTTACCAAGAAGGGAGTGAACGCTAAGCTCTGGATCCCTGAGGCAGAGTCTGCATTCTCCAACCTCAAGAGAGTCTTTACTTCAGCTTCCGTTCTTCATCCTGATGTGTCAGCCTGATGCAATTGTCATTGGACGTTGACGCTTCTTCAATTGGCGCTGCAGCACTTCTCTTTCAAAGAAACTCCAAGGGTAAGGTGGTATCCTGTGACTTCTTCTCAAAGCTCTTCTCCCCTGCAGAATGAAACTACTTTATTGGGGACCGTAATTTACTGCCTTAGTACAGTGGGCTGCTCATCCTATAATCATCTACACCGATCACAAGAACCTCACTTATTTTTAGTCTGCACAATGACTGAACCCTCGTCAAGCCAGATGGTTGCTGCTCTTTGCCAGATTCGAGTTCCTACTTCCTTTCCGTACTGCTTCTAAAAATATAAAGGCCGATGCACTGTCTCCGTCTCTGACTCAGCAGAGGATCCTCAACATATTATTGACCCTTCTAGGATTATTTCTGTTAACCCTCTGCAGATTAAAGACATTCCTCCTGGAGCATTTTTTGTCCGTCCTACTGACAGGAAGAAAATTCTCCTCTGGGGGTCATAATTCCAAGGTGGCAGGGCACTCTGGTATCTGTAAGACTCAGGACTTTATTTATCATCATTACTGGTGGCCCACACTGCCCAAAGATCTTGTGGACTATGTCTCTTCATGTACTAACTGTGCCCAAAACAAAGCTACCCATTCCAAACCTGCTGGTCTACTCCAACCTCTGCCTGTTCTTGATGGTCCTTGACAACATATTGCCATGGATTTTATTACAGATCTTCCTTCTTCTGCTGGTTGTACCAATGTCTGGGTCATGGTGAATAGTTTCTTTCTAAGATGCCACATTTTGTTCCTCTGTCTGGCCTTCCCTCAGTTCCTCGCCTGGCAAATTTGTTTGTTCAACATATTCTTAGTCTACACGGACTGTCCCTTCGTATCGTGTCAGATCAGGGTGTAAAATTCACGTCTAAGTTCTGGAGAGCCCTGTGTAAACTCTTGGATGTAAGATTGGACTTTTTTTCTGCATATTACCCACAATCCAAAGACCAAGTTGAAAGTATCAATCAAGTGCTAGAAAATTATCTTTGTCATTTCATATCTGTTTAACATGACAATTGGGTGAATCTTCTTGCATGGCCCGAATTCTCCTTCAATTATCACACAAGTGAGTCTACTGCTTCTTCTCCATTTTTTTATTGTTCACAGGCCACATCCACGTGCTCCTCTTTCTGTACCGGCTACATCTCAACTGCATGCAACCAATTCTTCTTTTGGAAACTTTCTTCAGGTCTGGTAGCAAACCAAGTCCGTGATGCTGCAGGCGGTGAATCACATGAAGAAATATGCCGATAGGAAGAGAAGACTTCCTCCTCACTCTCTTCCCAGAGTCAAAGTTTGCCTGTCTTCAAAAAATATTCATCTGAAAATTCCCTCCTACAAATTCGCTCCCAGACTTCTCTGCCCCTTTGAAGTTCAGCAACAAATCAGCCCGGTGTCTTAGAAGCTACGACTAGCCCCTACTCTCAAGATACCCAACTCCTTCCATGTATCCCTCCTGAAGCATGTGGACCTGTTCAGTAACTCTCCTTGCTCTGCATTTACTCCCAGCGGTTCTTCTGATGTCTTTGAGTTCAAGGAGATCCTGGACGACTAGAAGGTAGGAGGAAGGACCTTTTACCTGATGGATTGGAAGGGTTTTGGTCCCGAGGAGTGGTCCTGGGAGCATGAAGAGAATGTGGATACCCCAGCTCTCATCAAGAAGTTGCTCCTACGCTCTGGACCGAAGAAGAGGGGGGTGTAAGGGGGTACTGTAAAGCCCGTGGTCGCTGGCCGCCGGCGTTCTCCACTCACCAGCAGCCGCGACTGCAGGACTCTGGGGCCTTGCCGGCGTCTCCTTCCCCTGAGATGCCAGCACACACTGCTCTCTCCTCCAGCTGATACCCATATGCTCTTGTCCACGGTCTTAAAGGGCCAGCGCTCACACCAGGAAATTCATCCCAAACCAATCCCAGTATTCATCCCAAACCCTGCCCACTTCCACATTGTATGAGCAATGTTTTGTCTTATGCAGTGTTTGTCTGCAAAGGTTCCCTAGGTGTATCATGTATCCCGTATCCTTTATCTGTGTCCAGTGTCCGTGTCAAGTCAAGTGTCCAAGACAACTTCAATGTTCAAGTTCAATGTTCGTGTCAAGTCAAGTGTCCGAGATGACTTCAGTGTTCAAGTCTGATTATCCAGCACAAGTCAGCTTCTGATAGTCCGGCACAAGCCTGCTCCCAATAGTCCTGTTCAAGCTAGCTACCCAGGTACTCTCATCCTAGTGTCTGTGTTTGGTGTCCGTGTCAAGTGTCCGAAATGACTTCAATGTTCAAGTCCAGTGTCCGTGTCCGAGGCGACTTCGGTGTTCAAGCCCAGTTTTGCAGCACAAGTCAGCTTCCGATAGTCCAGTACAAGCAGGCTTCCAATAATCAGGCATAAGCCTGCTTCCAATAGTCCTGTTCAAGCCAGCTACCCAGGTACTCTCATCCTAGTGTCTGTCATAGACTTTCCATTTGAACAGCTGCTTCTCTGCTATGGCGGATAGGCCCAGTGGATCCACATACCCCAAAGTCGTGACATAATGATGTCAAAGCTATAGGTTATTATGTCTCTTTCATAAAAGTAGATGGTGATGTTACCACTTTGAAGATGGACAGTGTTTCGGTGGCAGGACATTAGGAGTGGTTTGCTGAAAGGCCCTTATGGGTTAGAAGGGCTAGAAGGGCCTTGGGGTAAATGGTTAAAAGAGCCTTAGAAGAGTTAAATGGAAGGTAGTTGTGTGGAGGGGACTTTGGTTCTTGGGTGGAGAGGCCTTAGGGGTGGTTGGGTGGAGTGGCCATTAGAAATAGCTAGGTTGAGGTGCCTTAGGAGTGGTTTAGTGGAAGTGCCTTAGAGATTAATATTGATTTGGTCAAAGGGCCTTACTGGTGGTTATAAGAGCCTTAGGAACAATTGGGTTAAGGGGCCTTAGGGACATTCCCAAATAGAGTTTTTGTACTAGGACTAACAAATCAAGCTATGTTTGTGGATGAGATTACCCAATAGTCAGCTAATCTCATTTTCATGTACTAAGTTATATTTCCTTGTTCTACCACAGGTGCCTCTCCACTAGTTAACATATAATGAATTTATGATATAAAAATACACAGAAGCTAAACCTGAAAATTAAATACAGCATCAAATTATTTAAAAAATGAAATTAAGTCTGTCATCTTATTACAGTATAATATAAACTACCTCATGTAAAATCTAATGTTCCAAAGATTTACAGCCAAGTGGAATAAAGTGAAATCTTGAGGAAGAAGACTGCTAGAATTTTATCACACAATATTTATTCCTTTATTCTTAAAGCCACAATAAAACTAAAGAAACACTCTTAATGCATGGAAACGGTACCAGAAATACAGAGGTATGATGCCAGAAGCAAGCTCAGTACATATATGCAGCACCAGAACAAAGCTCAGTGAATAAATACAGTACAAGACCAAGCTTAGTACATAAATACAGCACCAGAACCAAACTCAGTACATAAATACAGCACCAGAACAAAGCTCAGTACATAAATACAGCACCAGAACAAAGCTCACTCAATACATAAATAACAGAACCAAGCACAGTACATAAATACAATACCAGAACGAAGGTAAGTACATACATACATCACCAGAATCAAGCTCAGTACATAAATACAGCACCAGTACCGAGCTCAGTACATAAATACAGCACCAGAACAAAGCTCAATACATATATACAATATCAGAACGAAGCTCAGTACATATATACAGCCCCAGAACCAAGATAAGTACATTTATACAGAGCCAGAACCAAGATCAGTACATTTATACAGAACCAGCTCAGTACATAACTACAGCACCAGAACAAAGCTCAGTACAAAAATACAGCACCAGAACAAAGCTCAGTACATATATACTGAACCAGAACAAAGCGCACTACATTTATACAGAACCAGAACAAAGCTCAGTACATAAATACAGCACCAAAACAAGGTTCAGTACATAAATACAGCACCAAAACCAAGCTCAGTACATAAATACAGCACCAGAAACATTCTCCATACATAAATACAGCACCAGAACCAAGCTCAGTACATAAAAACAGCACCAGAACAAAGCTCAGTACATATATGCAGCACCAGAATAAAACTCAGTACATAAATACAGCACCAGAACCAAGCTCAGTACATAATTACAGCACCAGAACAAAACTCAGTACAAAAATACAGCGCGAGAACCAGGTTCAGTACATAAATACTGCACTGGATGGTACCAGAAATACAGAGGTATGTTGACAGAAGCAAGATCAGTACATATATGCAGCACCAGAACAAAGCTCAGTGAATAAATACAGTACCTGAACAAAGCTCAGTATATAAATAGAGTACCAGAACAAAGCTCAGCACATAAATACAAAACCAGAACCAAACTCAGTACATATATACAATAACAGAACCAAGCACAGTACATAAATACAATACCAGAACAAAGGTAAGTACATCTATACAGCACCAGAACCAAGCTCAGTACATAAATACAGCACCAATACCGAGCTCAGTACATAAATACAGCACCAGAACTAAGCTCAATACATAGACTACCAGAACCAAGCTCAGTACATTTATACAGAGTCAGAAACATGCTCAGTACATAAATACAGCACCAGAACAAAGCTCAGTACATAAGTACAACACCAGAATAAAGCTCAGTACATAACTACAGCACCAGAATGAAGCTCAGTACAGAAATGCAACACCAGAACAAAGCTCAGTACATATATACAGAACCAGACCAAAGCTCAGTACATAAATACAGCACCAGAATAAGGTTCCATACATAAATACTGCACTAGTACTGAGCCCAGTACATAAATACAGCACCAGAACAAAGCTCAGTACATTTATATAGAATTAGAACCAAGCTCACTACATATATACAGCACCAGAACAAGCTCAGTACATATATACAGCACCAGAACAAAGCTCAGTACATTTATACAGAACCAGAACAAAGCTCAATAGATAAATACAGCACCAGAACAAAGTTCAGTACATACATACAGAACCAAGCTCAGTACATAAATACAGCACAAGAACCAAGATCAGTACATAAATACAGCACCAGAACCAAGCTCAGTACATATATACAGCAAAAAAGGTTTCATGTATTATGTTATATTTCCTTGTTCTATCACAGATGCCTCCCTACTAGTTAACATATAATGCATTTATGACTTTAAGATACACAGAAGCCAAACCTGTAGATTAAATAGAGAATCAAATTGGGTGAAAAGTGAAATAAAGTGTGTCATAGTATTACAGTATATTGTAAACTACCTCGTGTTAAATCTAATCTTCAGGAGATTCACAGGTAAGTGGATTAAAGTTGAATATTGGGATAGAATACTGCTACAATTGTCCTACACAATAACTTTTCCTTTCTCTTTAAAACCACACTAAAACTAAATAAGAACTCTCAATGCATGGGTACAATACCAGAACAAAGCACAATATGGTGCTGGAACCAAGCACAGTACATAAATACAGCTCCAGAACCTAGCACAGTAAATAAATACAGCACAAGAACCAAAGTCAGTACATATATACAATACCAGCACAAATACAGCTTAGTAAAGAGATAATTTACAAATTCAGGTTAGCCTCCACCATATAAGTTAGTACCATGTGAAACTACAGCTCCCAGTATGGCCTGAACAATGGTAAGGATATGATGGGAGTTTATTTTTCACAAAAAAGAATGCTACCACCTATTACCTCGCTTCAGATCACACAGTAACGATTGTCAAAGGGAGAATAAACAATGACATACAGTGACTCACAGGTTACGTCTTCTCTGATTGAAATTGTTCTCCTTTTTCTTCTCGATGCAATCCAACGACTGCCATGACGAATTCTACTGACCACGACATCTCTGCAGAGTTTGTTGCTCAGATGTCTTAGCCTTACTTTACTAACATATTTGTACATATATACTAAAACAAAATCCACATGGTACTATACACTACATCTCTAAATATAATAGCACCGCACACTGTACCCCAGAATATACTGCAACACACTGCGCCCCTGAATACAATTGTGTCATACACTGTGCCCCTGAATGCAATCATGTCAGAGGCTGTGCTACTTGAAAATAAAGCACATATACACAGTGCCTTGTAAAAATAGTGCCACATTCTGTGCCCCCTGAAAATAGGACCAAAGGCTGTGACCCATTAAATTAAAGTGCCAAACACACAGTGTTTGATAAAAAGACACACTGCTACACCCTGACTGCTACACCCTGTGCCCCTGAAAAGTGCCACAAGCTGTTGCCCATGCAAATAAAGCATTATACACAAGCTATGCCACAAGCAAATTAAGCAACACACAAGTTGTGCCCCATGCATGGGGCACAGCATGTGCCAATGTGGAAAATTTTCCACTTTCACACATGCTGTGCCCCATGCAAATAAAGTGCCACACACACACACACGCTGTACCTCATGCAAATAAATCTACACACACACACACACACACACACACACACACACACACGCTGTTCCCCTATAGATAGTGGCACACAGTGCCAATGTAGATAATGCCACACAGTGCCTCTTATAGATAGTGCCACACAGTATTCCCTGTAGATAGTGCCACAGAGTCCCATGTGCCCACGGTAAAAAGTGCCAAACAGCCACAAACGTACTCAACTGTCCTGGTTCCCATGCTATTCTATGACCTGTTAACCCCTCCTAGCTATGCCCCTGATTTATAGGCAGAGACAGGGAGGCAGTACCATCTGTATCTACATAATTTATAGGCAGAGACAGGACTGTACCTACATCATTTACACTGAGAGACAGCACAAACTGTACCTACATAATTTACAGGGAGAGATAGGGAGACAGTACTATCCGTACCTACATAATTTACACATAGAGACAGGAATACAGTATTAAGTTACAATGAGTTAACAACTAGGCGAATGGCCCTTAAACATATTTGGGAAGAACTAGGAATGTGGAGGGGGAGTTGTGGGCCAAAGAAATAGTAGATTCGAACTGAGTAACCTTGAGCCTGGGCCTGTGTCTCAGAGACTGGGTTCTACTGTTGGGAATGCAAAAGTTGGCCATGGCTCCCGAGTTTTCTGAACGGAATGTAGGTTACCTCATGCCATTGCAGTAAGCTTTTAATTAATCATATAACAATTAATCCGGGATCAAATTCCATAATAGCAAAGGATAGGCTGTTTCTATGAACTAGCAATGGTATGATTTTCAGCTACAAAAAAGAAAACTAATAAGATTTGGTTGGCTGGAGGGACCCCTTCAACATATTTGTTTAGGAGAGCTTCCCACGGACATTTAGTTATTTTGTAGTCTGTGACAACATGAATGAGGTCATAGAGTTTAGACAAAAAAATTAACTACCCTAGGGCAAGACCACCAGGCATGCAATATGTCACCAGTAGCGGGACAACCTCTAAAACATATGACTTATTTGTACATTCAGGAACAAACCTACAATTGTTGGCTGAAATACAGACAACGAAGGTTTGATGTGAAACCAAGTAAGACTTGGTGTATTGACCTTAAAGTATCATAAGTTACACCTATAAACGAAGGTCAATTAACACTCAGATAATTATAGAAAGATGACAAAGCTTTATTAAGACATGAATACACACATAATGAATAGTAAAAATAGAACCATGCTATGCAGAAAGTGTCCTGCAGTTGGAAGCAATATGGGAAGACAAAGATCAAAAAAGTGTCATAAAGTGCAGAGATCCGGCGTTTTATAATGAACATATATTTACAACAGAAGTCAAGTGACACATGTATTATCGCCCAGGATTGACTGCATGTAACATTGTGGAGTCTAAACACAGGCCAGATGCAAGGCCAAGGATAGACTTACCCATGAGTGGTTGCTCCTGCAACTGCAGAGACACCAAACCCGACGCGCGTTTCGGCGGAAATGCCTTGTCCGGACGAAGGCATTTCCGCCGAAACGCGCGTCGGGTTTGGTGTCTCTGCAGTTGCAGGAGCAACCACTCATGGGTAAGTCTATCCTTGGCCTTGCATCTGGCCTGTGTTTAGACTCCACAATGTTACATGCAGTCAATCCTGGGCGATAATACATGTGTCACTTGACTTCTGTTGTAAATATATGTTCATTATAAAACGCCGGATCTCTGCACTTTATGACACTTTTTTGATCTTTGTCTTCCCATATTGCTTCCAACTGCAGGACACTTTCTGCATAGCATGGTTCTATTTTTACTATTCATTATGTGTGTATTCATGTCTTAATAAAGCTTTGTCATCTTTCTATAATTATCTGAGTGTTAATTGACCTTCGTTTATAGGTGTAACCTCTAAAACATGTAGAGGGATAGCCTGGAACAGTGTTGGCTATTCGAGTAGGCACTAGGCACCACCTCACTAACACCTTGTAAGAGGTTTCAAGAATTAACGAGTAAGGTCTGATGCACAAATCCTTCACTGTTTTCACATCAGTTTAAAACGGATCCGTGTGTCTGTTATGACAACCATGTGGTTTCCATTGTCACTCCGCATCCGTTCCGTTTTAAACGGACGTTGTGCTTATGTTTGTCTTCCATTTTAAACAGTCCGTTAAAATCCATCTTGTGTGTTGAATGCAGGGAACTTTGGCACGCCCTGCCGTTGCTTGTCAACGGATCTGTGAAAAACGGACAGCACACGGAAGTCTTCCATGTGCCGTCCGTTGTTTTGACAGACCCATAGGCTTCAATGGGCGAGAAAGACACTGAAAGGACAAAAGTAGGATATGTTCTACTTTTGACGGAACGGACACACGGAACCGTTAAAACAACGGAATTGTGCAATGCCCCACACAAATAAATGTGTCAGTGTGCTATCCATTAAAAAAACAGATAGCACCCTGAAAAAAAATAACTGAATTGGGCATGAGGCCTTATTCACACAGCCGTGTTCGGTCAGTGATATACGGATCGCATTTCGGCCGCATTTCCCGACCAAACACAGTTCAGGGTGCCGGGTTCTTAGCATCATAGTTACGCGTGACGCTAGATGTCCATGCCTGTCCCGTGGGAACTTGGCTCCCTGAACTGTGTTCAGTGTGGGAAATGCGGCCGACATGCAGTCCGTATATCACGGACCGAACATGGCCGTGTGAATAAGGCCTTAAGAGAGCTCTCATATCTGGTGTAATTGGTTGTTAGTAAGATGATTACCCAAAAAGATCTGCTCTATGGCTGGTTTGTAGCACTTCCGAATATAGAGCAGAGATCAGGCCGGAGGTGTGGGGGATTATCCTACATCTATGTTCAAGTGTGGAGAGACATAGTGGGAGGGAGGTCTTTTTGAGAAGAGCTCATTTGAGGGGAGGTTATCTGCTTCCTGCAAAGTGTTGAAGGGAGTTACACCTGCAATGGATAGAAAGTGGTGTATTGTACTCATAACAGTAGTTTGCCATCGTGTGAATGTGTAAGGAGAAAATTCTACTGGAGGAAACATGGGAGATCTAAATATGGACAGAAGAGCTAGGTAAGGGGAAATTAAATTAGAAGAAAATGCCACATTAACCAACAGCTTTAAAGAGGCTCTGTTACTAGTTTTTCTCCTATCTAATCTAATAGGTGCTATGCATGGCCGGCCTTAGCTATGTTCGACCAGTGCGGTCGCACAGGGCGCCAGCCGCCACACGGCAAGAGGGGCGCCAGCGGGTGTGTGTATCCCCGCGCCGTTGCAACTACCAGCGGGGATACACACACTAACTGCAGTCGCACCCGGGCGCTTCTTCACTTAGTGGCTACCGCTGTAGCAGCCATAGCGGCTGCTAGCGGTGACACCGGGCATGAGGGCAGTGGCGCCGCTAGCAGCTGCTGTGGCTACTATAGCGGTAGCGACGGCACTTTAGCAGAGCAGGGACATATCTCCCTGCTCTGCTGTCTACTAGCGCCACTGTAGCTCCCTTCAGCTACAGCGGCGCTAGTAGACAGCAGAGCAGGGAGATACCTCCCTTGCTCTGCTATAGTGCCCCCCTGTAGATATCAACCCCCCCCCTTCCAGGATAGCGCCACCATAGCTCCCTGAAGGAGCGGAATCCCTGTGTGGCTGGGGATTCCGCTCCTGTAGCGCTGCTTGATGTTTCTGTCCATATATGGACAGTGACATCAGGGGAAACTCCTGAAGCGGAATCCCCGGTCACGGCATTGCAGACTCTATGATCGGGGATTCCACTCCAGGAGAAGCCAATGACGTCATGGACATAGACGACAGGAGCTTCTCCTGGAGTGGAATCGACGGTCATAGCGTCTGCAACGCTGTGGATGGGGATTCCGCCTCAGGAGTTTTCCCTGATGTAACTGTCCATATATGGACAGAGGCATCAAGCAGCGCTCCAGGACCGGAATCCCCGGCCACACGGGGATTCCGCTCCTTCAGGGAGCTACAGTGGCGTTATCTTTACTGGAAGGAGGGGTGGTTGCTATCTACAGGGGGGCTGTGGGCTTTGTGGAACTACCTACAAAGGACAACTGTGCAGGAGCACACAAAATACTCAGCTTTCACGGGTATAAAAAAAAAAGTGTGGAAATAAACTTAGATATAACTTTTATTTAATCTAGCTAAAAGAATTAATCCTTTACTCAGACTAAATAAAAGTTATAACTTAGTTTATTTCCACACATTTATTTGATAGCTGGGAAAGCTGGGTATTCTGTGTGCTCCTGCACAGTTGTCCTTTTTTGAATCCTTTTTTTCACTCCCTACCAAGGGGCTGGGGGCTATGCGGCACTTCCTACAAGGGGTCTTTGCAACACTTCCTATCAGGGGCCTGTGCGGCACTCCCTACAGGGGGCTGTGCGGCCCTCCCTACAGGGCGCTGTGCGGCCCTCCCTACAGGGGGCTGGGCGGCCCTCCCTACAGGGGGCTGTGTGGCACACTCAGTGGCGGGTAGATTAGGGCTCACTTGTCCGTTTCCCTACCCCCCGGTCATTACACATACTACATAATTCATGTAATATATCTATAGAAACTCCCCATTTAGCTTTAGTATCCCTTTTTACCATCACATGATCCCAGTCTACAAGACTAATTGCTATATACAGGGAACGCCACAGGGGGCCCTTTCTGCAGGGAACGCTACAGAGCGCACTATCTACAGGGGATGCTACAGGGGGCCCTATCTACGGGGATGCTACAGGAGCCCTCTCTACAGCGGATGCTACAGGGTCACTAGGTACAGGGGGTACTATCTACATGGGGCACTGTGTGTTTGTGTGTGTGTGTGTGTGTGTGTGTGTGTGTGTAGTGCATTACTTGACAGTTTTTGACACAATTTTATTCATGGGCGCAATGTATGGTGCTATTATATTCAGGAGCACAGTGTGTAGCAATATGATATCCAGGGGCACAGTGTATGATACTATTATATGTAGGGGCATAGAGTGTGGCACCATGAGAATTTTATCTTCGTTTATAGGTGCGGAAATTTTTCATAAAGTGAGCTTCCGAAGACATCTGAGCAGCAAACTCTGCAGAAATGGGTCGTGGCCAGGAGGCGTCATCATAGAGGTGTGGACCAGATGGAAAAGAAAAGAGAAAATGAGCTACTCCAATCTGAGAAGATGTCATCTGTGAGTCACTAAATGTAAATGTTTATTCTCCCTGTGACTGATCAGTACTGTAAGTCACTGTATGAACTGCAGCTAAATGATGGGTGTATTGTTCTTTTTTGTGAAACAGCAGCTCCCAGCATATCCTTACCATTGTTCTGGCTATACTAGGAGCTGTAGTTTTATGACGTGAAAACTTATACGGCAGGGGTTAAACTGAATTTGCAAATGATCTCCGTACTGAGCTGTATTTGTGCTTGTGCTGTATATATGTACTGAGCTTTGTTCTGGTGCCGTATTTATGTACTGAGCTTTGTTCTGGTGCCGTATTTATGTACTGAGCTTTGTTCTGGTGCCGTATTTATGTACTGAGCTTTGTTCTGGTGCTGAATATATGTTCCCTTCACCTCCTTCCTGCCATTACATAAACTCTGTACTAGGGTCCCGTCATGGAGCAGCTCAGTTCGTCATGGGAACGGGGCCTAGATGAGTAAAATTTTTGTTTTTGTTGGGGGCACTGTCTACAAGGGGGAGGTGTGGGGGGCTGTATGGCACGATCTACAAAAAGGAGGTGGGGATTATGGCACTGTCTACAGCGACGCTATATGGCAAAATCTACAGGGGGGCAGTATACTGTGTGGGGCCACTAAGCGGACATTATACTGTGTAGGGGTACTACAGGGGGCATAATACTGTGGGCACAATTAGAGGACAAAATACTGTGTCCTTGAAGGGGTTGTAATATATTATATTATTAAATATTATTATTATACTGTATGGGGGCACTAAAGGGGCATTATAATTTTTTTATGGGGCATTTTTTTTTAATGATGGGGTGGGGCACCGGAAGATCATTTCACACAGGGCGCCATCTATCCTAGGGCCGGCCCTGGTGCTATGATGCTGATAACTACAGTGTGATTTGTTTTAAAAAACTTTTTTTATTTTAAAAGTTATGAGCATTTTTCTAAATATGATAATGTGGCACTAATAGCCAAATATGAGGTGACGCTTTCTTTTCTCTCTGGGCAGTGTTTTGTTTTCTTTATAACGCTGTCCAATCAGCATACAGCTTCTCCCCCTTCCCAACACAGCGTCATCATATAGTATACACCTTCCATTCCCGACTGTGTATTGAACTGGTGATATCTCAGGCTGTGTCACAGCTAGAACTGCAATCCGGGTGTCATATGATAATGATTAGAATCTCCTCTTTCATTTGCCACCAGAACCTCTGTTCTAGGTGGTCCACAGCCCAAGATATGGCTGTTAGAAAAGATCCCCCTTCTCTCCAGCCTCACTCTCTCACACTGTGTGAAGCAGCTTCATGCTGATAGGACAGCATCAGAGGCTGTGAGAAAGCTCCACCTCAGGAGAATCGCTGGTGTTACCTCCCACTTATCTAATAAAGGCTCAATTACATATTTAGAAAAAAACGCATAACTTTTAAAATAATAAACTTTTTGGGACACAATTTTCACTAGCATTATCAGTGTGACAGCACCTATTAGATTAGATAGGAGATAGGGCATTACTAAACTAGTGACAGATCCTCTTTAAAGAGTGATTCATAATTGGGTTATTAATCCAAAGTCTCAGAGGTGGAGAGGTCCATACTAAGGCAGGAAGGTTGGACCTAACACATTCGGGAGCTCCCAGTGTAAGCCATAAATGTGCTTCAATGGCAGCATGATATTTGGTTAGTGGGGCAATCTGAGGCATGTTGTAGTAATAAGTGACATCTTGGACTCCCAGGCCACCGTTAAGCTTACATCTGTAAAGAGTAGGTCTTTGCATTCTAAGGACGGACCCATTCCAAATGTATGTAGTTAGTGGCCAGTTAAAGACACTGGGAGCACCCGAAAATACTCTGGGGAGAAACGTCAATTGAATTGCATAAATGCCTCAGATCCGTGCAAAGTGGTATCTACTCCACTCTTCCAACAGTTCCTAGCAAAATAAATGGACTAAATGTGATTAGTCAGGCAAATGCACAGATTATCAACATAGGCAGTGGACCAAGGAAACGGGAAGACGAACTTGATAGCATTAACCACATTAAGGGGAAGGGTCACATTAAACGATTTAGATTTAGTATGTTTGACCTGAAGTCCCGAAAGAGAGTTGCAAAGCTTAAAAGGTTCTCTAAGAGATAAGAGAGAGAAATTACGTAATCTGCAAATATATCTATATGCTGGATAGGTGATCATTCGACTCCTTGTATATTGAGGTTTGAACATAGACGGACAGCAAGGTTCTCAAGGTGTATAATGAAAAGTAGAGGAGAGCGGGCACAGCCCTGACAAGTACCACGGGCAATCGGAAAATGCAAGGAAGAATAACCACTGTAGCAAACCAAGGCCCTAACCAATTTAAAGTAATTCAGAAATTTCCAGTCAGTAAACAATTATGACCAGGAAAGAGAATGAAATGGTTTTTGCATAGCTAAGGATACCGTAGTAGCATTACCTGTATTTTTCATAAATTGCATAGGTGGATCAAATGGGACGCTGTCCACAGCCTGTCTGTATGGTGTGAATCCCACTTGATCCTTACTGATCAATGACCTGGTTTAATCTAGTGGCAAAAATTTTGCCAAGCAAATGTACATCTATGTTGGTAAGTGAAATGAGCCTGTATTTGCCCAGTGTAGGCAACACTGAGGTTTTTGGATAGTAAGACTAACGCTAGCAACGTGGAGGGATTGAGACTGCAAGGATCCATTATCCACTTTACCTGCCCAGGACCTTAACCATCCTTCTTTGAATTAACACACCAACACCTTCTTTATGCAAATGTGGAAGTGGCCACAGCTTTATTATTATTTACAACCATCGGCATGAAGACATATATATATTTATTTATTTCCTCTCCTCCTGAAATGCCGATGCTCCCTGTCTCCATCAGGCATGTAGGGTGCTACCTCCGTCTTCATCTGCCGTACTTTCCGCCAGCTGTGACATCTACGAAAAAACCAGAAAAACGCCAGAACAAGAATATAACCGTAGAAAAATTTTAAAAAACAAAACCAAAACCACCAGGGGAGGGAGGGCGGGTGTTTCTTCCACTGCAGCTTGAAGGTAAGAGGGCTTCCTGCTCCAAACCTCTGCCTTATATCTTCTTAACCACGCCCCTCTTACCCCTTGTTGACCAATCCTGATCCTGGGCATTATTTTAAACCGTTCCATCCTTTCTTAACCCCTTGCAGTCCCTGACACTCTCCCTAGGCGCTTCAGTGTCTACAAGACTGCAAGGATCCATTATCCACTTTACCTGCCCAGGACCTTAACCATCCTTCTTTGAATTAACACACCAACACCTTCTTTATGCAAATGTGGAAGTGGCCACAGCTTTATTATTATTTACAACCATCGGCATGAAGACATATATATATTTATTTATTTCCTCTCCTCCTGAAATGCCGATGCTCCCTGTCTCCATCAGGCATGTAGGGTGCTACCTCCGTCTTCATCTGCCGTACTTTCCGCCAAGAAGGGGGAACTGAGAAACCTACTCAGTCCCCCGACCACCCCCACCAAGCAACGCCAGCCCTCTCTCGGCACCATCCAAGAGATCCAATAAAAAGATATCGAGCCCGATATCATTCAGATGCACTCCATCCGGTGCCAGCAGATCTGCATTATCCCCCTCCAGGGATTGGTGTCGCAACCCGATCCCCCCTATAGAGCGAATGAACCGCGACACCCGCACATTGATTAGCCTGCGCACTCTCTCCAAAGCTGCCATATTCCTCGCTCCTCGCCACACCGTGCGCGCCACTATTTCGGACCAAACTATCACGCAACGGGCGAACAGATCCCGAAAACGCGCCAAATCAGTTCGTATAATTGACAATAACTCAGCCATTTTCACTTGGCCGATATCATTTCCACCCGCATGGATGATTAGGACAACAGGTCCGTACGTGTGCCTTGTAACTGCCACTACTTCTGGCAGTAACTGCACCCACCGTAATCCCCGGACACCTCTCCAATGGACGTCGGCCTGTGCGAGGCCCAAATTCGGACCTAATGGCCTTCGACCCGCTCGAACCGCTGCCCAATGCACATACGAATGCCCCAAGATCCACACTTGGGGGCGCCGCAACCCTAACAAAGAAATTAAGCTACATTCCGGTCAAATGAAAATTACAGGCAGGGTTAACATAACACTCCATATAACAGGAAGGAAAAACAGGGGGGGGGGGGCAGGGGAGGGGGGGGGAAGGGGAGGGGGCGACCTTTCTTATGAAAACTTCCAGCTTACACCATCTTTAAAACCAGATCAGGTCGCACATATGACTTATAGCTATTAGAGCGCCATCTACCCAGACTCATGATAGCCGCTGAATCCAAGCCCAAGGCATCCGCCTCAGTTGCCGCACCTATCCTAAATGAATGTGTACCAAACTCGCCCGGCGGCAAACCTAGATACTTCAAGCCGGCCTTAAAAATCGCCTCAAATTGAAAACGCGACATCGCGGATCCATCCTGATGGATCAAGAATTGCGTCCCGGGCACTCGGACCAACACGAATTCCTGGACCCATTTTACCGGGCAATACTGCCCCCCAATCCTCCCAATCGACAGCCAAGCCCCCTTTCCTACCACATCAGTCTTTGACCTCCGCACACAGACCCTGAGAGAATCTCCCAACGTTACTACATCCGATCCGAGAAGACCACCGCTCGCACTTACTCTGTGCGGAACCAGCTCACTAACCCGCAAAGCGGCAAAGAAAGCCAACGAAAACGCCGCGCCGAACAAGGACACTTCATATTCATCCCGACACACAAAACATAAAACGGCTAGAAGCCGACCCAAAAGTGAAAAAGATACTGGCCGCCTCGTGTCCCTTGAACACGCCTCTTTTTTCCACCCTTTTAAAGACTGCCGAACTACAAATTCTTTTGTAACATCTCTGCATCCCCACAATTTTAACATAAAGGCCACTCCTGCTAAAAACTTGCTCGCCGTGGCCGCACTACCCCCTTCCTGACGTATTTGTACCAAACTTGCTAACGTGACGTCCAGGTGACACCCCTCCTGTGATGGGAAGTCATTCCCCGCAATCTCCAACCACCGATCCCACGCTCTGCAATGACTCTTCCAAGTCGCCGGTACCACCGAACCCCTCAACAGTCTCATAAGTTGTCCTCGACCAGGGCCCATAAGTGAAGGGGGGGGGACACCCCTTCTGCCAAAGCTGCCGGGTGCAATTCCCGAAACCGGGACATCTGTGAACGAGACAAAGCATCAGCCATCACATTACTGACACCCGGAACATGTTTTGCACGAAACCACACATTCAAACGCAAACACTTCAAAACCAACCGTCTTAATAAAGCTAATACCGGCAACGAACTAGACGACAACCCGTTCACCGCATGCACCACCGCCATGTTGTCTGTCCAAAATACAATCCTCTTATTCACCATCACGCTACCCCATAACTCTATTGCAACTATAATAGGAAACAATTCCAATAGCGTTAAATTACGTAAGACTCCCAAATCACTCCAATGCAAGGGCCAAGGGGATCTACACCAACTTCGGCCCAAAATTGCTCCAAAACCATCACTTCCGGCTGCATCCGTAAATAATTCCAAATCTACATTAGACAACTCAGCGTCCTGACACACCGACCTCCCGTTAAACGAACTCAAAAAAGAATGCCAGACAAACAAATCCTTCCTCATACAAGAGGTTACCCTGATAAAATGATTTGGCTTCGAGATACCTCTAGTGGCTAAAGACAAACGCCTAGAAAAAACACGACCCATTGGAATTATACGACAAGCAAACACCAGCAATCCCATTAACGACTGTAACTGTTTTAACGTCACTTTTTTCGACCCCATGACCTGGTCAACCTGCGTCACTAGCCTTGCCAATTTATCATCTGGCAACCGAAAAATCATCCGCTCGCTATCTATTTCGATACCCAAAAATGACAAAACCGTTACAGGACCTTCCGTCTTATCCTCGGAAATAGGTACCCCGAAACGCGACATCACCTGTCGAAACACTCTCAGCAACGTGCTGCACAACCCAGAGCCCCCCGGGCCCACAAAAAGAAAATCATCCAGATAATGAATGACCGAGTCACAACCAGACTCCAAACGAACTACCCACTCTAAAAATGACGCAAACATCTCAAAGTAACTGCATGATATTGAACAACCCATAGGAAGGCACATATCCACGTAAAACCCTTTGTCTAAACAACAACCCAGCAGGTGAAAACACTCCGGATGAACCGGCAGCAAACGAAAGGCCGCTTCAATATCAGATTTGGCTAACAACGCCCCTTGTCCAGCCGCCTGTACCAACCTTACTGCAACATCAAAAGACGTATACGAAACCGCCGCCTCCACCCTAGAAATACCGTCATTAACAGAACCACCGCGAGGAAAAGAAAGGTGATGAATCAGCCTAAACTTTCCTCGTTCCTTCTTTGGAACTAAACCAAGGGGGGAAACTCGCAGATTCGTATACGGCGGCTCGCTGAATGGACCTGCCATTCTTCCTAATTCCACTTCTTTAGCTAATTTTAGCCGCGCAATGCCCACATTCTCATTGATCGACTTCAAATTGTCAGCCAATGACAATGTCGCAGAATATTCAAAAGGAATCTCAAAACCAAACGAAAACCCGTTAGTGAGCACCTCTGCTTCCCGCCTCCTGTGGTACCGCTCTAACCATGGGCCCATCTCGAGCACGTTCACCGGCGTTCTCCGCTGCGCCGGAAGGAGGTGCCTTGACCGGCTGCTTACCTCTCCGGAAACACCGGAGCGCCGAATGAGCGCCCCCACAGATGGAGCATTCATGTCGAAATTTGCACGTGGCAAAGAAACGACAGTGGCCCTCATTGTAGAGCCAACAGGCACCTGTGGGCCTAGCGGCCGCAACTCCAGGGGCGGGGCCCGGTGCTGCGGCCGCACTGGGAAAGGGGCGTTGTTGCCTACTCCCTTGCGCTAAAATAAGCTGCAACCACACGTCCGTTGCCTTCGTCGCCCAACTAATATCAGGCGACAAAGCCAAACGTCGCCGAAATTCTTCATCATATCGCCACCAGGCCGCACCACCGTGCAGCCTGTGGGCGCTGAAAATTGTGTCAAAATAGACAAACAACTCGGCCCCTTTCCCAGGATAGCGTTGGCAAATAACATGAGCCAGTGTAGCGTAACACTGTACCCAGTTGCCAAATGTTTTCGCTACTTTTGCTTTCCTATCCGAACCTCTCTCAAAGCCCCGCTCCTTGTCGACAGTCACCTGCTCCACCGAGACCAAGGACCAAATATCCACAAATTCATTCCTCCAAATCTTGTCCTTGACCTCAGCTGACAAATGAGTCCCGAGAGGAGCGACTCCACAAAACAATGAATCTCTAAACGTCAAACTAGCTAAAGCATTCTCTTTCTCAGACGGGGGCATAGCTCCCTCTGGTGGCACAGAGGGACACGACGTTCCCTCATTCACTTTCAACCCAGCCACCACGGCTTTTAAAACAGAAATCAAATCCGCACCCGCTGCATTAGGTTTATTAAGCCATGCGTCACCGCAGGCCGACTCACCGCTCCCAGAGGTCCCACCGACTCCAGAGGGTCCTTCAGCCACTTGCCGCGGCACTGGAACCACGGCCTGCACCTCCTCCACCGGCCCGGCGGGAGGTACAACCTGGGACAGCTGCTCCTGATCCACCGACAAGCGCTGCACCTCCCGGCGTCGACTGCGTCTCTGCGGCCGTGAGGATCTCCTCGACGACCTCCTCCATGATCCGGATGATGCGGACGTCGTCGCAGACGAGGAGGAGAAACCATCGCTGGAAGACGAGGAATACCGTCGACCACGCCTCTTTCCGTCACCTGACCTGCGACGTCCATGATGGCCGTGCCGGCGATGTCCACCAGCCCGGCGTTTCCTCCCTCGCCTGGAACGCTCCCTTCTTGGACCTGCAGGAGAGAAAGATGACAAGGCAGGAGAAGGGCAAATAGCATCCAAAACACCCTCACTCCTATCTTTCCTAGCACACTCCCCCCCTGCCCCTGATCCGTGCTGACAGGGGCCCGGGGGGGACCGGGGTGGAGAAGCGACAGGCACCGCAGAAGCCCCCGCCCCCTGGCTGGGCTGCTTGTTCACCGTCCGCCTCCCCGCACCCGCCGCCATCTTCTTTTTTCGTGCGCCGCCATCTTGTGTCCTGGCTGCACTGCGCCTGCCAGGACGTCCCGCCCCTGTTCCCCCCGCCGCCAATTCTGGCTGCGTAGAGAACAGCACGGGGAAAGATGGCGCCGACCCCGGCTGCACACAGGCCCCAGAAGCAAGTCCCAGCTCCTGTGAACATGCCGCATGGTAAGCGACCATGTCGGACCAGTCGCCTGAGTCCGCCATATTCACCCCACTGTCACGATAGTCGGCCGCTGCCTCCGCGCCCGCATCAGCAGCTCGAGGCGGGTTGTACCGTGCCCGTGCCGGTTTAACAGCCGCCCTCTTACCGCCATGGGGAAGGACGCCAGCGCGACGAGTGGACGGGGGGGAGGGGGGCACTATGTCGACCGACGAAGCACCCGTCGACATAGGCCTAGGGGACCTGCTGGGACCACCGCATGACTGTGCAGCAGTCACAGCACCCCTCATAGCAACAGGGCTAGGGCTTAGTCTAACCGGAGGGCGTGTAACGCGCTGCGGCCTACCTCGGGTAGCCGCTCCCGACTGTTCCATGCCCCGCTCAGCTCCTCGCCTCTCTCCTTCCTCCAACAGGGATTCCAGCCAGGCAGGCCCCTCTGCCGCTACCCGCTGTGCCACCTTCCGCAACAGTTCTTCTGCCATCTTCTTAACGACCACGCTCTGAATCTCCACAGCAGCAGCAAAGGTGTTTCTTCCACTGCAGCTTGAAGGTAAGAGGGCTTCCTGCTCCAAACCTCTGCCTTATATCTTCTTAACCACGCCCCTCTTACCCCTTGTTGACCAATCCTGATCCTGGGCATTATTTTAAACCGTTCCATCCTTTCTTAACCCCTTGCAGTCCCTGACACTCTCCCTAGGCGCTTCAGTGTCTACAAGGGGATTATTTGCTTTAAGTTCATTGAAAAGTTACAGAAGTGAGATATGTGAGGGGGTCATTTATTTTTATATTTTTTTGTCATCCATATATTTTGGATGAATGTAATAAATAACGGCTGATAATACTTACCATCCTCGCTCCTGGGTACCTATTCCTTTACAGGTGCAGCTTGACTAGGTACTGATGCCGTCCAGCATCAGGACGTTCTGGTGCTGCTGGCGTTAGGACCCTGGAGATGTCGAGGAGCCTAGTATATGAAGGAGTCTGGTCTGGGGTCTGAATATTTTTTCTTGTCTGGTCTGAGGTCCGAAATAATCTAAAGGTTTGGTCTGGGGTGTGGTACTTGTCTGGGAATGGCTGCAAAAGCGAGGAGCCATAGTCGTCTAGGCAGCAAACTCTGCAGTCGTCAGGAGAAGTCATCATTGCGGTCTTGGTTGGATGTAAATGAATAACATTAATTATCTGGTTAGAATGGCTGACTAGGGTTCGGATATATTAGGCAGGAAGTGAGCAGTCAGTTCTTCAAGTTGATGAGTTGGAAGCAGGAAACATTGGTTAGTTTAAGGATCTGAGCAACTGTGACCGGGGACAAATTGTGATGTCGAGGCGACTGGGTTAGAGCATTACCAGAACAGCAGGTCTTGTGGGGTGTTCCCGGCACGCAGTGGTTAGTTCCTACCAAAAATGGTCCAAAGAAGGACAACCGTTGAACTGGCGACAGGGTCATGGATGCCCCAGGTTTATTGTTGCACAAGGGGAGAGAAGGCTAGTCTGCCCGGTCCGATCTCACAGAAAAGCTACAGTAGTAGAAATTGCTGAAATAGTTACTGCTGACTATGATAGAGGGATGTCAGAACACGCAGAGCATCGCAGCTTGCTGCATTTGGTGCTGCATAGTCGCAGGCGTGTCAGAGTGCCAATGCAGACCCCTGTCCACCCCCAAATGTGCCTACAATCAGCAGCATTAGAACTTTTATTTTACATCATGTGGACGGCCGGGTGCGTGTGCGTCGCTTACCTGGGGAAGAGATGGCACCGGGATGCATTATGGGAAGAAGACAAGCCGGCAGAGTCAGTGTGATGCTCCGCGCAATGTTCTGCTGGGAAGTCTTGGGTCCTGGTATTCATGTGGATGATAATTTGACACGTACCACCTACCTAAACATTGCAGCAGACCAACTACACCCCTTTATGGTAACGGTATTCCCTAATGTCAATGGTCTCTTTCAGCAGGATAAAGGCCCATTTACACCGGCGAATTATCGGGTAAACAGGGCAGTGATCAGCAGATGAACGAGCAAACGTCGTCTGATTGTATCGTTTTAGAAAAATTAAACATTATCATTGTCGGCAGCATATCTCCCTGTGTAAACATGGAGATGTGCTGCCGACATGATGAAAATGTATAAGGACAAACGATCGGAATAACGAGTGCTTGTTCCCATACATAGTTACAGGGTTCGGATAGCACTAGGTAATGGTGTGGGTGCATGAGTAGGGGCCCAACCCGATCCAGTAGAGAAAAGAAGTACTATGCACACCAATATGGAATTATTTATCCAAGTAAATAATTTATTTATTTGTAGCCAGTGACAGTGCGTGCGACGTTTCGGTCAAAGCCTTGACCTTCCTCAGGCACTTTAGTCAATGCTGGTCCTGCGTGGCTGGCGCTGTAAGATTGTCGGGTAACCGCTGTATGAGGCACTGTCACTGGCTACAAATAAATAAATTATTTACTTGGATAAATAATTCCATATTGGTGTGCATAGTACTTCTTGTCCCCATACATAGTTCCGTATGACCGGAGCAAACGAGCGCCGATAAGCGAGCTGTCTCTTTGATTGGCGCTCGTTGCAATGGCCAAAATTGGCCGGTGCAAGAGGACCTTAATACGTTCTGCCAAACTGCAGAAATTATTCAGGAATGGTTTGAGGAACATGACAAAGAGTTTGAGGTGTTGACTTGTTTCCAAATTCCCCAGGTCTCAATCTGATCGATCATCTGTGGGATGTGCTGGAAAAAAAGTCAGATCCATGGAGGCCGCACCTCACAACTTACAGGACTTAAGGATCTGCTGCTAACGTCTAGATGGCAGATACCACAGGAACCTTCAGAGGTCTTGTGGAGTCCATCCCTCGACGGGTCAGAGCTGTTTTGGTGAGACGAGGGGAACCTACACAATATTAGGCTGGTGAGTTTAATGTTATGGCTGATCGTATATGTGTATGTATATATGCATTCCAAGACGTGGAGCGGATGAATGCACAGGTCCAGCTTGATAAAAGACTTTTTGATGTTATAGCCCAAAACACCAAACAAATGAATATTTTCCTTGGTGCATATACAGTTGGAATAAAACTAATACACAAGAGCATAAGAATTTGGAGTGCTGTCTTTTAATTTGAGGATACATATGTGTATATTTGTGTCACAGTGTGTGTATGTGTTTGAATTTATGCATATCTGTGCTTGTTATTATTATTATTATTATTATTATTATGTTTTAGGGTGGCGGTATGGCAGTTCTGCCTCATTTACTTGAAGGCTGCAATACTAGACACATCCCATGCACAGATGTGGCGCTGTTTCTGAAAAAAACAGCAATTATTTTTTCTAATCCTCAACAAAACCTTTAAAGCTTGTATATAAGAATGGTAAGGGGGC
Source organism: Rhinoderma darwinii (assembly GCF_050947455.1). Lineage (NCBI taxonomy): Eukaryota > Metazoa > Chordata > Amphibia > Anura > Rhinodermatidae > Rhinoderma > Rhinoderma darwinii. The sequence continues at coordinate 395,920,618 of NC_134689.1, read as the reverse complement.
CCGACAATTCTCACCAGTATGTAGCACCGTAGTAGTAAAGGTGTTATCTCGCTGACATTACAAAATAGTTCTGTGTAAATGAAGCTTAAAAGGCATTTGCAGATTATCTTATCCAGAGCGCTATTTACACAGGATTCTATCACTGATATAATGAAGTTGCCTGTAGACATAAGATTAAGTTGTTGGGAGAAGGATCTACACAGGGCCGGGCTTAGGGGTGTGTGAGCGCATAGGGCGCTGCCCCCTCCAAGCATGAAGGAGGCGCCACTGAGCTCTGTGTGTGTATACAGTGCGTGTCTCTGTGTATACAGTATGTGTCTCTGTTTGTATGTGTATATGTTACAGTGTGTGTGTGTGTGTGTGTGTGTGTGTGTGTGTCTCTCTCTCTGCATGTGTTTATGTCTCTTTGTAAAAGTGTGTGTTCAATATTAAAGTAGAACAGATAAAATGAAGATATCTGTGCTGCCCCTATATACCCTGCTGCCCCTGTATACCCAACTGCCCTATCTACTCTGCTGCCCCTATATATCCTGCTGCCCCTTATATACCCTGCTGCCCCTATATACTCTGCTGCCCCTATATATCCTGCTGCCCCTTATATACCCTGCTGCCTCTTATATACCCTGCTGCCCCTATTTATCCTGCTGCCAGCCTATAAATCCTGCTGCCCCTTATATACTCTGCTGCCTCCTCTATACCCTGCTGCCCCCTATTTACCCTGCTGCCCCTATATACCCTGTTGCCCACTATATATCCTGTTGCCCCTTATATATCCTGCTGCTTATATACTATGCTGCCCCTTATAAATCCTGCTGCCCGTTATATACTCTGCTGCCCCTTATAAACCCTGCTGCCCATTATATACTCTTATACATATATATATATATATATATATATATATATATATATATATATATATGTATATATATATATATATATATACTTCTGTGTGTGTTTTTATGTGTCTGTGGCTATAGTTATCATCTACGACATTATCTGTACTCAGAGAGTTATCACTGTGTGTTATCTGTCGTGTTACATAGGGCTGCACGTGAAATCTACGACATTATCTGTACTCAGAGAATTATCACTGTGTGTTATCTGTGGTGTTACATAGGACTGCAGGTAACATCTATTACATTATCTCTACTGGGTATATATGGGTCTGTTTGTGAATATGTCTTTGTGCTTGTATATATGTGCCTTTTATGTATTTGTATATGTTCCTGTCTCTGTAGTTATCTGCCTGTGTGTGTGTGTGTGTGTGTGTGTGTGTGTGTGTGTGTGTATATGTGTCTGTACGTCTATATATTTACCTGTATGTATGTATGTATGTATGTATGTATATATTCCAGAATGTGTGTATGTATATTTTCCTGTATGTCTAAATATCTGTCTTTATGTATGTACAGTATATATGTTCCAGTATGTGCGTGTCTATTGTTATGGAATAAATATATGTATAATGTATCTGGGGCCCCAAGGAGTGCAATGCTGAAGAGAAGAACATGTATTAGAATATATGTTGGGTATTATTGAAAGGTAATGGAATAGATTTGCAGACATTCTGTAGATAGTAGAAATTGGGGCCCTACAAGGACTTACCAGACACAAAGGAGTCTGTTTATATGATGTTTGAGTTCTGTGCATACAGCCAAGATAGATAAGGACCAGACACCAGATTAACAACTAGATGTAAGAGATAAGAACTATGTACATAGAGACATAAATCACGAGGGAAGAAACCACAAGAATGTAAATGATTCATGTGTGTCTGCACGTAGTTATGTGATATTTTTACTATATAAACTCTGTGTCTCTGCAAATAAAGTCAGAAGTATTTTTGCCTTGAGAAACGTCTCAGTGTGTCTTTGCTTCTCCGAGCTCGCACCCCCCCCACCTGATTTGAACCTGCATGGAGATCAAGGCGTAACGTGACCTCAAATTGCGATCACAGAAAATGGCGCCCGAACCAGGGACTTGACCAGAAGGACGGCACCCCACCTAGGGGATCTCCCGGGACTTGAATGGCGACCACCCGGACGAAGGAACGTGCAGACCACTGCTGCAGCAAGGTAAGAAGACTTAATTCTTACAAACTCTGCTCTGCACCTTCCTGTCTGGTAGGTCACCTTCCCGGTAGTACTCCTGAGGGATAGAGGGGCCACATGAGGGTATTTTTAGTGTAAAAATCTGGTCAAGTCTATATGTAATCCTACCCTCAGGATAAAGTGCCTGATCTCCATGACAGTATTTGTATGAATGTTGTAGAAACCCAGTTTTGTGTCACAAATGCATTTTAGAATAAGGAAATTGTTTTTGGGAAAAAACTTCCGATAATCCGGCAAAATACCGAAAATGTGTGTACAGCATTGAGGTACTTGCGGAGATTATCATGCACTGATTTTCAGCTCAAAATTCCAGAATTTTGTGCAATCTGATAATCCGGCATGTCAAAAGAACAGCTTGATTTTACGTTTGCCTTGTTATTTGGATTAGGAATATTTGTCATATTACTGTTATGGTGTGGAGGATATCTCCTTGAGTGGTGTCTCAGACGAGGAAAGTTATAAAAGGACTGTGAAAGGGAAAGATCCTCTGGCCAGAGTAGAAGAGTAAGTACGGAAACTAGAAACTGTCTAAAATAGATGAGAAAGAAATTCATCTGTCAGTAGCTAAAATCTGTAACAAAATAAGAAGTATCAAGTGGATAAGTAACTGTCGAAAATAGGCAAGAAAGAAATTTGCCTATCAGGAAACTTACCCCTTGAATTACTTAGGGTGTGCCAAAAAAGGCCACCACTTACAGTCACAAGATGAGGAACTTGGTGTTCCTATTAAGAAGTTTCGAGGGGATAAGTAACTGTCTAAAATAGGTGAGAAGAAATTTACCTATCAGGAAAATTACCCCCTACGTAACTTAGGGTCTGCCCATAGGCGACCACTTATAACTATGGGGAACTTGGTGTTCCTATTACGAGATGAGCACCCACAAGGACTGACAGCCAAACAGGTAGTAGCAGAAAGAGAAGGTAAAAAGGCAACGCAAGGAACGAATCAGTTAATGAAGGCATGTGGAATGGGAAAAGCGGGAAGATTAGATCGGGAAAAATATAGATGATATAATGAGCAGATCCTTTGTGGGATTATTGTTTAGTTGGTTGTAATTTGGCTCAGTTGGATAGTGTATACAGAGTGTACGTAGGAGATACGTAGTGTGGGACTTTCCCTAACAGCCAATAGAGTCGTATGGCATATGGGTGAGCAAGCACCTGTTAAAATGGTGTAAATTTACTAGGGGATTGTAAATCCAGAACCACACAGAGTCAAATGACAAAGCAGATTGGAGTAGATGGATTGTAGCATCTTTTAGAAAGCAACAAAGAGCCTACAAATGTATGTAATGTTAATACACTGAAGTAAAAGTGCAGGAGGTTGTCAGAGGAAATTCATATTTTATAAAGTAAAGTTTAAAGCAAAGGGAGGTATAGAAGTAGTAGTTGTTTTAATGTTGCAAATAACCTTATAGTAAATTCCCATATGGTATAATTTAGAATCAACTAGTGTGATAAGAGAAGGGGGAGGTGGAGAACAGCTGCTAGTGAGATAAGAAATGTAATCTTGTTCTTGAAATGAATGGACACAACATTGAATGCTGATATAGATATTTTGTATGACTTTGTGTCATTTTGTAGATTGAATCAGGAAAAGTGATAAATGTAATAATGTATAAGCAGTCCTTCACAGCCAAACCACCAGACACCTCTGTCTTATATGATGAGACCCTTGATCCTGTCATACATTCTGCACAGAGTGCAGAGTTGCTTGCCCTGATGAAGGCATGAAAACTGGCAGAGGGAAAAAGAGGAGGGCGGCTCCAAGCCGCAGATTGGGAAAAAGGTATTCTGGAGAACAAAGGGAAGTTGGAAGGTAGAAAGTTGATGAAAAGTGCTTTAGAGGGATTTGCAGAAGAGGAAGTTAGGAATAAGAAATGTATTGTATGTATTAGAAAACAGGACCAGCCGACGCCCGGTAATGGCGTCCGTCCGTACCTCATGTTGAGTGTGTCCTCATTGTTGGTGGGAAACCCCCTGCGTACTGTTTCCAATGGGAGAGCCTGCCCCCCCCTGCCCCTGATGTGGCCACGCCCGGCCCAACCAAATCAGTGTGAAATAATCACCTTGTTAATTTTGTCATTTGTAGTGTTTTTTCTATTTTACAGAAGTTCCAGTCTAGTTCACTGATGAAACAACACGTAATTATAAGATAGAGATGGTGGCCGTCAGATTGTACGGTTAAACATTAACGTAGATAATTTCTATACAATGGTGTGATAAATGATTGCAGATACGTATGTTGTTTTGCCGGCATTGAAAGTGTTAAGTTGTGAGAAGTTGTGAGAAGTTGTGAGAAGCTTTGAGTGTGTGACCCCCCTCCCTCCCCCCTAAAGTGTGCTGTGTTTGGGAGGAGGAGGAGGGGGGCTGACTGGGTGCAGTCTGCAGGGCTGATGAGACAAAGGGATCTCAATATGCACTGCTGAGATATATATATATCAGTAATGTCTACAAACCGAAATACATTTCTTCTCTTTTGCGCAAGCGCTGTTGGTTATAAAAGTTACGATATTTATGTGTTATGATGTGATCAGATTTCATGTGTTTTGATGTTAATTCAGATGTATTAAACTACAGATACTGTGAGACACGGGGTTTTGAAAATGTATGTGCCCCCCACCGTTCCCTATTTTTATATACTGTTTATTGGTTTGCAGTAATTAATGTTATCAGAGATAATATTTTCTGTTTTATTGAATAACTAACTACAATTGTTTTGTTTTTGATTTCACACATGAGTTATGTCATTGTAAAGATCAAATGTTTGTCAGGAAAAAGTCATTTTTGTTTCAGGCTGTTGTACATTATAGGGGGTTAAATTAGTGTTATGTTGAGATGTAGTTTTGAACTCTGCTACATCACTCTCGCAGAGTCCACAAAGGGGGGAAGGGTGAAGGAACTGATCAGGTACAATTTTGGTTTATGTGTAAGAGACCATCCCCCTCCAGCAAAGTTACACAGGAGGTGATGTGACATCACTCACACGAGTCTTTATGGATTTAGATGAGGGAGAAGGCAAAACAAAACTTGTATATTACTGCTATTCTAACTCAAGTACAACCTAAGCATTTGTCAACTGCAAGACATTTGAGATTAACCTGTGCACTCCTTCTCCCTGAGCAGGTCACACTCCATAGCTGTACTACATTGAACGCAGCTACCTTACTGCCTTTGGAGCAAGGGGGAGAAGACGTAGGTAAAGTATGGTCACAATTTTTGCCTGAAACTGATGAACATGATTGTATGGCCCTTATGGCCCAGGAAACAGTGGGGTTCGCACATGTAAAAGATACCCCACTCCAAAACGCAGACCTAATACTCTTTGTGGATGGTTCAAGGTATTGTGTAGAAGGATCTTTTCTTACAGGATATGCAGTAACCACCGAAGATGTAGTCCTAGAAGCAGCCTCCTTACCAGTGTCCCGCTCAGCACAAGAAGCGGAGCTTAAGGCCCTGGCAGCAGCATGCCAACATGCAGAAGGAAAGACAGCAAATATATACACTGACTCTCGTTATGCTTTTGGAATTGCACATGATTATGGCCCCATATGGAGGGCAAGACAATTTTTGACCTCTGCAGGTACACCTGTAAAGAATGCAGACTTTGTAAAATACTTGATGGAGACCCTGATGTTACCTACTGAGGTAGCAGTAATAAAGATAAAAGCTCACACTACGGCCAACACACCAGAAGCAAGGGGAAATGCCCTGGCAGACGAAGCAGCAAAGCAAGCAGCACAGAAGCTACCCGTGTTAGCAGCCGTATGTCAGATAAAAGATCCAGAGGAAACAAGACCAGCTGTAAGCCCGGAACTACTGCAAAAACTTCAAGGACAAGCAACAAAAGAAGAAAAAGACAAGTGGACGGCCCAAGGAGCAACGCTACGAAAAGATGGCCTCTGGCAGTGCCAGAATAAACTGTGCCTGCCTAAGACAATGTTCCCAATGATGGCCCAGATAACACATGGAGAGACACACCAGTCAAAAACGGCAATGATGGACTTGGTAAACAAGGTGTGGTATGCCCCAGGGTTTAGTGTGATGGCCAGCAGTTTTACACAAGGATGCATGATCTGTGCAACACATAATATTGGAAGAACTGTAAAAGTACCACAGAAGCACACACCCAGACCAATTTACCCATTCCAGAGACTACAGATAGACTATATTCAATTACCAAAAGTCGGTACCTATGAGTATGTGCTTGTTTGTATTGATCTCTTTTCAGGATGGCCAGAAGCTTTTCCAGTCACCAAAGCTACAGCCGTAGCCACAGCAAAGAAACTGATCAACGAGGTGGTGTGCAGATATGGAGTTCCAGAGGTGATCGAGAGCGACAGAGGAACTCATTTTACGGGTGAAATCATGAACCATGTGTTGTCAGCTCTAGGCATAAGTCAAGCCCTACATACACCATACCATCCACAAAGCAGTGGGAAGGTTGAGAGACTAAATGGGACTCTCAAATTGAAAATCCAAAAAGCAATGGTAGAAAACGGGAAACCATGGACCGAGTGTCTACCATTAGCCTTGTTCTCAGTAAGATACACGCCCACAAAAAGAACAGGTCTCAGCCCATATGAGATCTTATTTGGGTCGGCTCCCAGATTAGGATGTTATTTTCCACAGGTGCTCCAAATGCAGTATGGTAGACTAACAGATTATGTATCAACGCTGAACAAACAAGTGACTAAGGTGCATGCACAAGTCTTTGCTTCCATTCCAGGTCTTGATTCAGTTGAAGGGACGCATAAGCTAGAACCAGCAGATTGGGTCGTTGTCAAAAGACACGTGAGGAAAAGTCTAGACCCAAGATTTGATGGTCCTTTTCAAGTCCTACTCGTTACAAGCACCTCAGTGAAGCTCGAAGGAAAGGCAAGCTGGATTCACGCCAGTCATTGTAAAAAGGTTCTTCAGCCAGAAGAATGAAGATCTTTGCGGTTGTTGCGGCGGTTGTTGCGTGTGCTCTTATACAAAAAGGCAGAACTGCTACTCCTGTACACGTAATCAGTACAGAATCACTGGAATGTTATACTACAAATGTGACTACAACCGAAGGGACTTGGAGAAAAGGACCACATGGAGGGACTGTGTACCTTCACATAGACAAAACAGCCAACATTAGCATACAAGAAGAGACGGCTGTTGTTTTGTTGTTATGAACCAGATTTACAGTATCTACAGAAATATACAACCAGTAAAAATAGAAATGAAATGATAAATAAGATTTATGAAAGATGCAACAAGGAGAGGCTCAACTCTACGATTGTAATAAAAGAAACTGATGGGATGATATTATGTATGAATAATAGCGAAATAAGAAATAGAATATATTTTGTATTCTTGATAACAATTTTAAGAGATAGTTTTAAGCCACATATAAGAGTCATGTTAGGCAATGGACAGACATTCTGCCCATAGGAGAGAGAAATGATACATGGTTATTGTTACAGCCTGAGTATACTGAGTGTACACCTAGATGGTGCGCAGGAAGACTAATAGCATCTCATGTGAAAAATCCTACTCTATTATGCAAATTTATTGTTATACCAATGGTAATGATTGATCCGGTGACATTATTAGGACAATATTGGGTGCCGGAAATGAAAGGAACACACATAGATTCTCACAATAAGACAAGGAATATAGATTTGTGCCAGTTAACAGAGCAAGGATATGTATGTAATGAACAGTCAGGGATATATGAACCCTGTCTAATGCAGCACCAGGATAATGTATGCGCACTCACTATAATCCCACAAGCTAACCTACAGGTTTATATTGAAGTAGGTCCACAGCATGTATGCTTAATAACTAACGACAAGCAGACCCTTAGCCAGTTTAATCTCACAGGACCATTTTCAGGATGTCTATACAATGTGACGCATTTGACTTGGGGGAACCAAACTATAGTGTTCCTGCCTACTTTAGAAGAAATAATGTCCACTGTATGGGTACCTGAACCTTTGCCCTATGGAAATTTTAGTTTGCCACTGGAAGAGTTAAAACAAGTGTTACAAAAGTCTAAAGACGTAAAGAAATTGATAGCAGCCCATAATGTGACTCTAAGTAAAGTGAAAGTATTGGCTACAATAGCAGCTAAGGAAGTAATACATTTATCGTCAGCAATAAAAGATGCTAGTGCCCATCACTGGTATGACGTTTTTACAGGATTTTCCCCACTGCCACTAAGATACTGCATGTGTTATTCCAACCCTTGATATGTTTAATGATATTATTTGTATTGCTTACATGTTTCAATTGTTATGCATTTTGCAAAATAAGGGAAGCATTCAATCAGAGGCCTATACATTATGATGAAAGAGTGTTGTGAGATTACCCCACCTACATACCTGTGTGAATCAAGTGAAGAAATGGATCGAAGCCTTGCTATCAGGAGATAGAAGTAGCATTGGAATTTAGGTGTTGGTAAAATCACAAAAGGAGGGATTGTTATGGAATAAATATATGTATAATGTATCTGGGGCCCCAAGGAGTGCAATGCTGAAGAGAAGAACATGTATTAGAATATATGTTGGGTATTATTGAAAGGTAATGGAATAGATTTGCAGACATTCTGTAGATAGTAGAAATTGGGGCCCTACAAGGACTTACCAGACACAAAGGAGTCTGTTTATATGATGTTTGAGTTCTGTGCATACAGCCAAGATAGATAAGGACCAGACACCAGATTAACAACTAGATGTAAGAGATAAGAACTATGTACATAGAGACATAAATCACGAGGGAAGAAACCACAAGAATGTAAATGATTCATGTGTGTCTGCACGTAGTTATGTGATATTTTTACTATATAAACTCTGTGTCTCTGCAAATAAAGTCAGAAGTATTTTTGCCTTGAGAAACGTCTCAGTGTGTCTTTGCTTCTCCGAGCTCGCACCCCCCCCACCTGATTTGAACCTGCATGGAGATCAAGGCGTAACGTGACCTCAAATTGCGATCACACTATATATGTGGTTAATTTGTGGTTTGTTTAGGGGGCGGCAATAGAGAGTCCCGCACAGTGCGCCATCCAACCTAAGGCCGGCCCTGGATCTACATTTCCCAACTCTACCCTAAATGTGCCTGTATCTTGGACAAATGAGTATGTTATTTTATGTGGATTAAGCGGCTAAAGGACAACTCCGGCACCACTTATCTCAAGGAAAGCAGCCACCTTTTTATGACAGACTTAAGTAAGAAAGTTGTATATTTGGGTGGAGCTCACTGTATATGGATTTGTACAACTAGTATTGAGATTTATTATTCTGTATGCAGTGAGCTCCCCCTAATGGCCAATGAAGGTAAAGCAGCTGTCTTTGCTCGTTGAATAGTTAAAGTGGCGTTCCACTGGCATCAGTGCCAGTTATAGGTGTATTTGCTTGCTTGGGATCTTGAACTTCACCTGTTAATGATCCACCTTCCCTGACTACTCGTCTCCACTGTACAGTATCCTGATCCTTCCTGATCTCCATTACCTGACCCTTGGCTCATCTGACATTATCTCTCTGGTACTGCATACCCGATCCTGCCTGACTTCTCTTACCGGCCACTGGCCTGTCTGACTGTGCTCAGGCAACCCTATCTCTCTGTCCTACCGACCTAGTGAATGACTGGACTAGCAAGGGCAAGCCAAGTACATCGACTCTAAACAAAGTTGTGTGAAAGGGGGTGCCATAGAAAAATTGAGCCGTCTTGCTTATTTTCACCCTGGGTATGACAGAGACAGGACTGTTATAGGAAGTCAGGGAAGAAGTTCTATGCTGGGTGCCCTTATCCTATAGCTATGTTATGGTCTTCTACTTCTAGAGTGGGTAACCCACTGCCGTCCAATGTTTTTCGCTACTGTCAGAAGCAATCTCTTTAGTTCTATAGTCATTGGGGGAAATGTATTAAGACTGCCGTATCATACACCAGTCTTATTAATAATAGCGCTGGAAGAAAATGCCCCAAATTTATTAAGAGGCCCACGTTTATTAATAAATTAGGCGCATCTCTGGCTGTCCATGAGCCAGAAAGGGAAGTCTATGCCAGCTTCCATAATTACTAACGTAAATTATATTGAATTTGTCGGGACACGGGTGGCCCTGCCCCCTTACATTAAGTACTATCCACTTTTTTCAAAAGTATAAACCGGTAAAAAGCCATAATTTGCGACTTTTTAATGCAATTATACTGGCGTACAGTAATTAATAAATTCCACCTAATTGACTGTCGTGAATAGATTATGAACTATCATGGTCTCGACTATGGCCGGCCATGGACATGACAGTATCCCCCCCTCTTACGCCCCCTCCTCTTGGGACCAGAGTGAGAGAGAAACTTCTTCAGAAGGGTAGGAGCATTGAGGTTCTCCTCTGGCTCACAGGACATCTCTTCAGGACCAAACCCCCTCCAATCCACCAAATAAAACGTTTTTCCTCTTACTTTCTTGGTGTCCAAGATCTCCTTAACCTCGAAGGTGTCTGAAGGACCACTGGAGGCAATAGCAGGGCTAGGAGGGTTGGTATAGCGGTTCAGAACTACCGGCTTCAGGAGGGAGACATGGAAAGTGTTGGGGATCTTGAGGGCAGGAGGCAGCCGAAGCTTGTAGGCGACAGGGCTGATCTGCTGCGGGATCTCGAAGGCTCCGAGGAATCTGGGAGCAAATTTGTATGATGGCACCCTCAGTCTTATATTCCTGGAGGACAGCCAGACCTTCGTGTCAGGGAGAAATTGAGTAGGTTCTCTTCTGCTCGTGTCTGCCTTCCGTTTCATGCGGTCGACTGCCAGTAGGATGGAGGATCGAGTCTGCTGTCAGATCTGCAGGAAGTGTCTAAAAGCGGAATCAGCTGCTGGTACCTCGGACATAACGGACACCGGGAGAGGAATTCGTGGATGTTGGCCGTAGACAATGAATAACGGTGTGGTTTTTGTGGACTCACTAGTATGATTGTTATATGAGAACTCAGCCCATGGAAGAAGCTGCACCCAGTCATCATGCTGCTTGCAGATGAAGTGGTGTAGGTAGTTCTCCAAGATCTGATTGATCCTCTCGACTTGACCATTGGACTGAGGATGGTAGGCAGAGGAAAACTCCAATCTTACGTTGAGGAGTCTACAGAGGGCTCTCCAGAACCTAGAGGTGAACTGGACCCCCGATCAGACACAATATGCCACAGCAAGCCGTGCAGGCTGAAGATGTGTTGGATGAAAAGGTTTGCCAGTTGAGGAGCAGAAGGAAGGCTGGTCAGTGGAACAAAGTGGGCCATTTTCGAAAATCGATCCACCACCACCCAGAAAGTATTGCATCTTGCAGAGAGAGGCAGGTCAGTAATAAAGTCCATAGCTATATGCTGCCAGGGAGCATCGGTCACTGGCAGCGGCTGGAGCAGACCAGTAGGTCTGGAGTGAGCGACCTTGTTAACTGCACACGCTGAGCAGGAAGTCCATGATGTCTTTGGGCAGCGTGGGCCACCAGAAATGACGGGCAATCAGGTCTCGGATCTTACAGGTAACCACGTGACCTGCCAGTCTAGAGCAGTGTCCCCAGCGGAGGATTCTTCCTCTGTCAGTCAGGCGCACAAAGGTCCTCCCTGGAGGGATGTCCCCAGTTACTCATGTTCCCCAATCGAGTAGTTGCATTCTGCGGAAGAGAAGAGCTTAGAGATATATCCACATACCATTGACTTGCCCTTGGAACCTCTCTGGAACAGGAGTGCACCAGCACCGACAGAGGAGGGGTCCACCTCCAACGAGAACTGTCGAGAAAACATCTGGATGATGGAGGATAGATAACCTACAAAAGAAGATGCCTGAAGACTGGAAGTATATGAAATTGAGAAAATACTTTATTGAAAACAACATATAGACGTACTAGAATAAAAAACGAATCCATAAACCAACAGGTTAAAAGACATACAAGCCAAGCAACTCATGAGGTAAGTAATGTATGAATATAAATGCATGTAAAAATGCCTGGTAATGGACACTATCGCTATAACACTATCATTATGACAAATGAACTCCTGCCCAACACAGTTAGTATCAACATAGAGTAAAGGAAAACATAATGAAATGATTGTTTAAACAGGTGTGTGTGAACAAGGCAGAAAGAACACATTGCTAATAGATGAGCGAATTGTGATGGTAGAACGTACCCATAATAAGTCCAGGACTGGATGCACAGCAGTATGTCTACCCCAACGCGCGTTTCGGCGCTAATGCCTTCGTCTGGGGGTAGTGCTGGACAATGTACGTGCCACTTTAAAAAGGGGAGACCAGCCAATAGTAACAGAGTATCCAAAATGAGGGGTCCCAAGAATGAAGAATGTATACATACCTCGCTGTCTGAATACAGGTCGCTGCCTCGAGGTGAAGCAAGATGGCCGCGCCGCCGGAAACATCGCCGATGAGGGGCCGGAATCGGAGACGCGTCACCGCGTCAGCTGACACGGTCACGTGAGTCCGAGATCCGACACGTCACCAGCGACGGAACGGAGGCCCGTCACTCGTCCACCCAAAGGAGCGACACAGCGAGGAAGGGGTAACCCAGGGATACAAAAACAGAATGTATTGGCTGGTATAAGAAATATGAAGAAATGTTAGATGTTTTGGCCGAAATCATCTGTGCAACCATACAAAATATATATATTTAATATATTGACATAAATTAGTAAACAATTGCGAACAAAGAGGTGTGTATAAGTGCATAGCATAAGAATGGATTGTAACAACACTCCACAACTGTTGCAAACATCAGTCGTTCGTCATCTATCTCATCCATATCATCTCTCAGCGACCAATACGAAATGACCACACGCAATACGGTTCATGGTCGTACTAGCACCAGACTAAAACGTAAAGTCAATTACAATGATTCTGTATATCCAAAAAGAAGGGCCAACAGAGGAACTGATTACAATCCTAGACAAGTGAATCCAAACTTTAATCCGGAAACCAATTCAGGCCATCAACATCTAAAGGTAATTAATCTATCTAAGCATTCACTTACTTCTAGTGATATGTCTTTGTTGGCAAGGGGTTTGACTTTCTCCCCTGCTTCTTCCTTTGACCATTTTCTGGCAGTGAAGGATCTACAGTTGTTCGGGAGATCCCTGATTTTTAAGAGGTGGTATTTCAAAGAGGATGATATTACCTTCACAACAGCACAGGAACAAGAAACACTACGTGCACTGGAAGACTTACTTAATCAGGATGATTCCTTACCCAAAGGTAAGATACCCGAGTGCATAGTGAACAAATCCACTAAATTTCCCCCTCTTGCCATTTGTCCAGCAGTGGATCTGTTCGTGAAACTTGTCTCGGATGAGTGGAGTACGATATCTCGTAAAATCAGTTATGATAATTTAAATCAACTAGAGAGGGATAGTCTTGCTAAAATTAAATCATGGAATGATGTTGTGGTGAAACCAGCTGACAAGGGGGGTAACGTAGTACTGTGGCCTCGTCAGTCATATGTCAACGAGGCAAACCGCCAATTACGCAACTCAGTTTGCTATCAAAAACTTACTTTTAACCCCCTGTCATCTTTCAGACTTAAGTTTCACAAGATTTTGCAAGATGCTTTGGAAAATGGCACAATCACGAAACTACTGAGTGACTCTCTCTATGTACCAGAACCTACCATACCAACTATGTACCTGTTACCCAAGATCCACAAGGATGCTAAAAATCCGCCAGGTAGGCCTATTATTTCGGGTACAGGGGGTCTGACTGAAAAGGCATGCAAATGGATTGATTTCCATCTTAAACCCTTGGTAGAATGTTTGCCGTCTTATCTGCGTGACTCGGCTGATTTATTGCTGAAGATTGAGGGGATCCATTTAGATCCGGACCATTTATTGGTCACTTGCGATGTCGAGTCCCTTTATACCAGCATCCAACATAGGGACGGCCTTCATGCAGTGGCAAATTTCCTACTTATGAGCGATATTGAGAAGGAAACTTCTCAACTCATTTTGTCTCTTCTTGATTTCACTCTTCATCACAATTTCTTTACCTTTAATGGTTCCTTTTTCCTACAGCTCCAGGGCACGGCTATGGGGGCAGCTTGCGCACCCTCATATGCCAATTTGTTCCTGGGGCTGTGGGAGAGGAACCTTTTCATGTCAGATCATGGGCCATCGATGAGCCGTGTCCTGTTCTGGGCACGGTTCATTGATGACATTTTCATGATCTGGCAGGGTACTCCAGATGATCTCTCAACGTTTATCAATGCTTTGAATAGCAATTCCCTTAATATCAAACTCACCTATAAATGGAGTTATTCAAATATTGATTTTTTGGATATTTTGATTAAAAAGGACATTGATGGTCTTTTGCAGACGGACCTTTTTCGGAAGGAGACATCGACCAATTCGCTTTTGCATGCCACCTCTTCACACCCTCGACATACTATTGATGCGATCCCAGTAGGCCAATTTTTACGCGTCAAGAAGATTTGTTCCAGTGAAGTTGACTTTAAATCACGTTTTGATGAATTGGGAGACAGGTTCACCCAGAGAGGCTACAGTCAACGTTGCATACGCAAAGCCCGTCATCGTGCATCAGTAGTGAGTCGACAACAACTACTCCAGGTCACTCCTAAGGAACGTAAACAATCAAAGGTGAGATTTGTTACCACCTTTAACTCACGCTGGGCTGAGATGCGGGACACTTTGAATAAATTTTGGCCCATTTTGATGACCGATTCCATTTTACAGAGGGTTCTTCCACACTACCCTGCCATGGCGCCACGCAGAGCTCCCAATCTGCGTGATGCCATGGTACACAGCTATCTTTCACCTACCAAGCCTGGTAAGGTTTTTGGTACAAAAGGACCCAAATGGGGCTGCAAACCGTGTGGTGACTGTATTAGCTGCCCCAATGTAGAACGGTCGAATACTTTTGTGGACTCTAGTGGTACCAACAACTTCAAAATTTGTTGGCCCATATCTTGCAACACCAAAGGGGTCATCTACTATGCAACTTGTCCGTGCCCGCAGATATATATTGGTATGACCACCCGCGAATTACGGTTGCGAGTCAGAGAGCACGTTAGGGACATTGAAAACGCGAAAAATGCAGACGATGTTGAACAACTTAAAACAATCCCCAGACATTTCCGCCTACACCATGCTTGTAAATCTAGCATGTTGAAGGTGAGGGGCATTGACCACATCAATCTGGACATGCGTGGGGGCGACATTAAAAAGCGTTTACTACAGAGGGAGTGCAAATGGATTTGGAGGCTCCAAACCATGCACCCCAAGGGTCTCAACGAGACCATGGGGTTCTCATCATTTCTCTGATTGCCAGTAATTTTAGTGGTGTTGGTTTCTTTTATTAGCAAATTCATAGATATGTGTATATACATAGAGCTTGTGTTTCTGTGATTTTAACATTTTTTATTTGTACTCGACAGATTAGTTTCTTTTAATTGAGATTTTTCTCAGTATATCTGGATTTCCTGCTTGTCCACGTTTCTTGGGGACCTCCATCTTGAATTATCATTCGTCTGGCCTCTTCATCATGTTCATCGATTGTATTATTGCAACTATTTTTTGACGTTTTTTTAACATAATAAATATTAATTTTTTATGCATCACAATTATATTACTGTAACTATTTTTGATGTTTTTTAACACAATAAATATCAATATTTCATATATCACAATACTTCATGTGCACTCATTCTTGTTATGAAACACTTCACTTTACTTTAGTTCATTTATTTCACTTACATTTTTATTCAATGTTTTACATTTATTTATTCATCTTATTACTTTTCACCATCCACTGCATATGTTCACTCACACACACACTTTCATTAATTTCACTGTTTAACATTCCTCATTTTTTATTATTTTTTATCATCACATTTATATGGCCCCATACGATGGTTTCCTCTTTTTATGTCGATGGCGCTGTTCGTCACTTTTGCATATACACATATGTCACTTACATTGTCTCCCCTCTTTTCCCCCCCCCCCTCCCCCCTTTTTTACATTATTTCATTTCTCACATGTCATTTTTGGCACATACATGTATATTGTGTTTTTTGTTGTGGAGTGTTGTTACAATCCATTCTTATGCTATGCACTTATACACACCTCTTTGTTCGCAATTGTTTACTAATTTATGTCAATATATTAAATATATATATTTTGTATGGTTGCACAGATGATTTCGGCCAAAACATCTAACATTTCTTCATATTTCTTATACCAGCCAATACATTCTGTTTTTGTATCCCTGGGTTACCCCTTCCTCGCTGTGTCGCTCCTTTGGGTGGACGAGTGACGGGCCTCCGTTCCGTCGCTGGTGACGTGTCGGATCTCGGACTCACGTGACCGTGTCAGCTGACGCGGTGACGCGTCTCCGATTCCGGCCCCTCATCGGCGATGTTTCCGGCGGCGCGGCCATCTTGCTTCACCTCGAGGCAGCGACCTGTATTCAGACAGCGAGGTATGTATACATTCTTCATTCTTGGGACCCCTCATTTTGGATACTCTGTTACTATTGGCTGGTCTCCCCTTTTTAAAGTGGCACGTACATTGTCCAGCACTACCCCCAGACGAAGGCATTAGCGCCGAAACGCGCGTTGGGGTGGACATACTGCTGTGCATCCAGTCCTGGACTTATTATGGGTACGTTCTACCATCACAATTCGCTCATCTATTAGCAATGTGTTCTTTCTGCCTTGTTCACACACACCTGTTTAAACAATCATTTCATTATGTTTTCCTTTACTCTATGTTGATACTAACTGTGTTGGGCAGGAGTTCATTTGTCATAATGATAGTGTTATAGCGATAGTGTCCATTACCAGGCATTTTTACATGCATTTATATTCATACATTACTTACCTCATGAGTTGCTTGGCTTGTATGTCCTTTTAACCTGTTGGTTTATGGATTCGTTTTTTATTCTAGTACGTCTATATGTTGTTTTCAATAAAGTATTTTCTCAATTTCATATACTTCCAGTCTTCAGGCATCTTCTTTTGTAGGTTATATATTTATGTTTTGGATGCTTATGTGGGTACACGCCCCAGGATCTAGCTCATATCACATCTATTAATTTCTTGCTTGCTGACAGCCGCAGGGTACTTCTATTGGGCTGTTCAGATCCATGCTGTGTTTTTCGGTTATATTGATGGAGGATAGAGGCTGACGTGAAGGCACTCTTCAGGCTATTGAATGCGGAGTCTGCCTATTGAATGACGTTCATGCCCTTCTTGGTGAGGTTAGAGATAGGAGATGTCAGTGAGGAGAAGTTTGGAATGAACTGTCTGTAAAAATTGACGAATCCCAGAAAGCGCTGTATGGCCCTCAAGCCTTGGGGGCGTGGCCATTGCAGGACAGACTTTACCTTTTCAGGATCCATCTTGAGACCTCTATTCGAGATGATGTAGCCCAGGAAGGGTAGAGCATCTTTCTCAAACACGCACTTCTCCAACTTGGCGTACAGACAATTTTCCCTTAACCGCAGCAAAACTTGACGGACATGTCTCTGATGAGTCATAGGATCTGGAGAAAAAATCAAGATGTCATCAAGATAAACCACAACACAAACATAGAGGAGGTCATGGAAGATGTCATTAATGAACTCCTGGAAGACCGGGGGAGTATTACACAGGCCGAAGGGCATTACTAGATATTCATAGTGTCCATCACGAGTGTTAAATGCAATCTTCCATTCGTCAGCCTGGCGAATCAAGATTAGGTTGTAGGCACCACATATACGATCAAACAGTTCTGAGATCAATGGCAACGGATACTTATTTTTCACCATGATCTGGTTTAGACCCCGGTAGTCGATACAAGGACACAGAGATCCATCGTTTTTCTTGACGAAGAAAAACCCGGCTCCTGCCGGGGAGGAATACTTCCGTATGAAGCCCCTCTCCAAGTTCTCTTTAACATAGGCGGACATGGACAGAGTCTCGGGCAAGGAGAGAAGATATACCCTACCACGTGGAAGGGACGCACCAGGAATCAGCTTGATAGGACAGTCATACACCCGGTGTGGGGGCAGTGTCTCCCTCTTGCTGGAGACGTCCGAAAATGCAGCATAATGACCAGGCAATCCTGCCAATGACTGAGGCAGAGGAGGCTTAGCCGGACTAATCTGTACCAGGGAACAGTTGTGACACTTGGGGCCCGACTGGAGAACCTCTCCAGAGTTCCAGTCCAGGACTGGGGCATGTAGTCGGAGCCAAGGCAGGCCCAGCAGCACAGGGTTAACGGCCTTGGACAAGACAATGAACGAGAGAAGCTCGGAGTGTAGAGCGCCGAGCCTCAGCGGCTTGGTCACACCTATAACTGGGTCTGG
The DNA here is from genome assembly GCF_050947455.1 of Rhinoderma darwinii. Taxonomy (NCBI): domain Eukaryota; kingdom Metazoa; phylum Chordata; class Amphibia; order Anura; family Rhinodermatidae; genus Rhinoderma; species Rhinoderma darwinii. The sequence goes on along the minus strand of NC_134689.1, from coordinate 395,902,187 downwards.
CAGAGCTTGTCCATTTACCAATGCAACCATCAAAGGCCTCTCCAGAGGGGTGGTGGGTAATTGGAGAAGATCCACCAGGTCTCTATGAATGAAATTAGCACTGGATCCAGAGTCCAGATATGCAGAGATCCGATGCGTTTTCTCGCCGGACACTATGGTCACAGGTAATGACAATTTAGACGAAAGTCCTTCTTTACCCATGGTTGTCTCTCCTACCAACACTAGGCTTTGGGACTTTTGCGGACACAGAGGCACAAGATGGCCTCCGAGGCCGCAATATAGACAGAGTCCCAAAGTGTGTCTGCGTTGTCTCTCCTGGGTAGATAGCTTAAACTGGACCATCCTCAGAGACTCCTTAGGAGGGTCGGCATCTGAAGACAGCAGGGGTTGTTGCAAGGTAGGGACAGGAAAAGGAAGGCCTCCCTTCCGACGAGCTTCTTGGAGCCGTTCTTGGATCCTTATATCAATCCGGGCGGCCAGAAGGATGAGGTCATCCAGGGTAAACGGTAGATCTCGAGCGGCAAGCTCGTCCTTAATCTTAGGAGAGAGTCCCTGTCAGAATGTAGCCACCAGGGCCTTATTGTTCCACAACAGTTCTCCCGCAAGGCGTAGGTTCAGCAAGGAGACCGCTGCAGACGAGACTCATCCAGGCTCTTAAAACACCATGCAAAATGTCCGGAGGAACCCCTTGAAGTCACAGGTCTCTCTGGTCCTTGTCTCTCCCAGATAGGATTCACCAATGTAAGGGCCTTGTCAGTGAGGAGAGAGATGATGAAAGCGACCCTTGCGCCATCAGACGAACATGCCCTTGAATACAGGCTGAAGTGGATCTGGCACTGGTTCAAAAATCCACGACAGGTCCCTGCGTCTCCATCATAGCGGTCAGGAAGTGGCAAAGAAAATGGGAGATCATAACTGCCAGGAGGTGTAGTCTGAAGATCAACACTGCCAGGAGGTGTAGTGGGAGGAACGGCAGCTCGCACCTGCTGCCGACGTGCGAGAATGTTCAAGGCCTGGAGGAGTTGGTCCTGTCGAGACCGGAGGTCCAGCATATCCGTCCGCATCTCTTGTGACGTCATCTTGGTCTTGGATCGACCAGCAGGGTCCATGGCCTGAGCGTACTGTCACGTTGGGTTTGTGGACTCACTGGGCCGTACCGCCTTGATGGTATGGCAGCTGGCCAACAGGACGCAGGTCACAGTCTATAGTTCGTATAGTGTAACTGTGGCAGCTCGGACGGCCATGGACATGATAGCTATTGTTTCCATTCATGACGGAAAGGTCTGATGGAGCCCATGAACGGAACCCCAACTCAGATGTGAACAAAGCCTAAGTCTGTCTGCAAGCATGTTTTCTGCCTGTATATTTTTGGAATAAAGGAGGAGATTTTTTATCACATGGAGTTCCTGGATATTCCTTCTTTTACTTGGCTAGTTCTTTGCATTGATCACACATATACTTATGTAAATGAGATCACATCTAAGGCATCTTTTATCCAAGCTGAAAAGGTCAGATTTTCTTTCGTCCTACGGCAGTACCGCAGAGTAAATGGCCTTTGAGGATTTAGCCCTCGGACAAGCCCACCTTGCATAGATAAACATAATCTATTACTAATCATTAGCTACCAAATCCACAGGCACCTGACTATTTAAAAGGCTCACACTCCAATCACACACTGTATTTTTTTTATTTGTCTTTGCGGAAGCACGTACAACTTTGTTTACATGCATGGCTCACCATCTTTATACTGGGGAGTGACCCTGTGTTAGGGCTCTTTTACGCCGGCCAATTATCGGGCAAACGAGCATTCACAAAACACTCGTTCCCGATAATTGCCCTGTGTAAACAGGTCAACGATCCACCGATGAACGAGCATCGGCTAATTGTATAGTTTACTAAGCCTAAAAAATTATTGTTGTCTGCAGCACATCTTCCTGTGTAAACAGGGAGATGCGCTGCCGAAATGATAGAGGTGTATGGGGACGAGAGATCGTAGTACTAAACACTCGTCCCCATACTAGCTCCTTGTAAAAGGCGCAAACGAGGGCCGATCAACGAGTTGTCTCTTTGATCGGCGCTCGTTTACACAGCCCTCGTTGTGTCCCTGGTGATGACCTTTCCAGGTATATACATGTAAATATTTCAGGGGGTGTCCCTGTTTTTCGGTTCTATCTTATTACAGACGTGTGTTTCTTGCTGTTTAAATGATAGTCCCATGAATTTTTCCATATTTTTTGTTTGTAGTAATTTTTCGCCTTTTTACTATAATATGTGGCAGATTTTACTTGTGAAAGGAGCAAACGAGGGACAATCAACGAGCTGTCTCGTTAATCAGCGCTTGTTTCCACGGCCCACTGCGTGCCGTGTAAGAGGATCTTTACTATTGAAGATTTCAGTGGTGTGTCCCTGGTGATGGCCTTTTCAGGTATATACATATACATATTTCAGGGGGGTGTCCCTGTTTTACGGTTCTATCATATTACAGGGGTGTGTTTCCTGTTGTTTAAATTATAGTCCCATGAATTTGGCCATATTTTTTGATTGTAGTAATTTTTTCGTCATTTTTACTGTAATATGTGGCAAATTTTACCTACTCCTGTCTCTCTCGTAGATCTCCTATATCACCAATGTGGTTTTCCATGCTGAGCTTTGGTTACTGGCTTCTGCGCAATCACAGTCTTGTCCTTCTGAACCAGGAATGAGTTGCCCTGCCATTCAGCACCATTTAACGATGCATTGCGGCGCTTGTGGCGTTCAGCCCCAGCAGACCTGCTTAGAAGAGAGCAGGCCTGAATTGCAAGAGAACGGTGCGGGAACAGGATCAGGTGAGTATGTAAAGTTTTTTTGGGTCTATATGTGGGGCACTATTGACAGGGGGACTATATGTGGGCACTATCCACAGGGGACAGAGTAATATAACCAAGCAAGATAATTATGTGGATATAAAATTTATTTTTTATTAATTATCTATTAAAAAGAAAGCACAGCGAAAAATATATAAAAATAGAAACAACATGAAGCTGGTAAGCATACAATGGTAATCGACTCTACACACAGGGTATATAGCAATGTAAATGTATCCAGTGTTGAGACCAATAGGCAACCCCTATGTTATGTGAATCTAAGCAAAATAAGTAACATACCAAATAGTAAATGGATATATAAATTCTGCCAGAGAATTTCCTTTGTTAACACAAAGTGATATAGTGACACATTTAGAAAAAGAAACAGAGTTACAGGGGCATACCTGGCTGTGAGTCTGAGTAAGAGTATACCAGCCGCCTCCAGGCGGTATGCCCCAGTAACTCTGTTTCAAATAGTTCTCACCACCTACCTTGTTCACATTAACTTTCCTTTTTCTAAATGTGTCACTATATATCACTTTGCGGCAAACTGCAGAATTGGGCTGTGGCCGGGAGAAGTCATCATAGAGGTCTGGACCGAATGGAGAAGAAAAGGGGAAAAGGACAACTAGTATTTGAGAAGACGTAACCTGCGAGTCACTTATAATTATAATGAGGGCAATCTGGGCAAGTGCCCAGGGCTCGAGGCTGTTGAAAGGGGGTCTGGTTTGCATCGGTTCTCCCGTACCGGCTGTTAAAATTATTGCAGGTTCAGAGAAGCGGGGTGAAGCGGGAGCTCTCACCCAATTGTATCTGCTTACTTAGGAAGCGGATACACTTGCTTTCTTTAGCGCTGATGAGACAGGGAACTATCTGTTCCCTTCCTTCCATTTGGCGCTTTACTAATGACTCAGTCGGCGCGATGACATCATCATGCCGATTGTGCCATTATGCTGTATGACACCGCCTGGTCTCTGATCAGTCCTGCATTGCTGAAGGACGGAGCAGGAACGGGGATAGGTGAGAATGTTTTATTTTTTGTTCTGTGGGCAGCATTGGGGCAATATCTACAGGGGGAAATGTCTACAGGGGGCGCTATCTACACTGGACAATTTGTACAGGGGGTATTGTGACTGGCGCTATTTACCGGGGGCATTTTCACAGAGGCAATTTTGACTGTCGCTATCTACAGGGGGCATTGTGACTGGCGCTATCTACAGGGGGTATTATCTACAGAGGGCATTGTGACTGGCGCTATCTACAGGAGGAATTGTGGCTGGCACTATCTACAGGGGGCATTGTGACTGGCACTATCTACAGGGGGCATTATCTATGGGGGCATTGTGACTGGCACTATCTACAGGGGGCATTGTGACTGGCAGTATCTACAGAGGCCATTATGACTGGTGCTATCTATAGAGGCAGTGTGACTGGTGCTATCTACAGGGGGCAGTGTGACTTGCGCTATCTACATACGGCATAGTGACTGGAGCTATCTACAGGGGCATTGTGACTGGCGCTAACAACAGGGGGCATTGTGAGTGTGTGTGTGGTGTTTCACTTTCCAGTGTTTGACACAATTTAATTCATGGGGACAGAGTATGGTGCTATTATATTCAGGGGCACAATGTATAGTAAGTACTGTTGTATTCGGGGCGCAGTGTGTAATACTATTATAATTAGTGGCATAGTGTGTGGCACCATGAGAATTGTATCTTCATTTATAGGTGCGAAAATGTTGGAAAAGTGAGGAGATCTGAAGACATCTCAGCCGCAAACTCTGCAGAAATTATGTGGCCGGGAGAAGTCATCATAGAGGTCTGAGCCAAATGGAGAACAAAAGAGAAAAACATCAAAAAAAGAATCTGAGGTGTCACCTGTGAGTCACTCAATGTAAATGTTTATTCTCCCTGTGACTGATCAGTACTGTAGTCACTGTACGATGGCAGATGGTAGAATTCTTTTTTGTGAAACAGCAAAACCCAGCATATTCTTCCCATTGTTCAGGCTATACTGGGAGTTGTTATTTTATGTCGTACAAACTTATATGGCAGGAGTTAAACTGAATTTGCAAATGATCTCTGTACTGAGCTGTATTTGTGCTGGTGTTGTATATATGTATATATGTACTGAGGTTGGTTTTGGTGCTATATTTATGTACTGAGCTTGGTTCTGGGGCTGTATATATATATTCAGGAGGAAAAGATAAGCACTCCTTTTTTGAAAAATAAATCTTCTTTATTTATTTATTTAAATAGCCAGCGGAAAAGTTGAACAGCTTGAAGTGGACAAATTACATAAAGCGTCCGTCCCCTCTGACGCGTTTCTAGCTCTCAAGAGCCATTACTCATAGATAGGGGAGGGAATTACAATGTGTGGCTGAAATAGCAGCCAGGAAAGAAAAACACCCATTTTAATCAGGTGTATACAATAATCACAAAGTGGATGACATATAAAACATACAAAAATGTATAAAAATGTATCTATAAAATCTCAGACCAAGTACAAAAATTATATGAAGTATTAATAATTAATAATAAGATCATTTCTCACATTAAGACCATTGGGGACTATAGTATTCAACATGAGAATCCAGTATCCCACACGATTTAATAGTGCTCTCCTATGATCACCATCTCGCACTGGTTTGTTAACCCTTTCAATTCCTGAAAACTGGAAGCTGCTGATATTGCATTGATGCATAAGACTAAAGTGTTTAGATGCATTGAAAGGATTGCTAACTTCAGGATTAGTGGCTCCATTGAGATGTTCTCTTAAGGGGGCGACTTGTACACCCAACGTAGGATAAATCACAGAGTGTACAGTTTATTTGGTATACTACATGTCGTGTGTTGCAGTTGATGAATTGTTTTATTTTATGTATAGTTCCATCAATGGCCGAACTTCTTTAATATGATGTACATAGTTGCAACACATACATATATCGCTGTCTTCTTTGTGCACCTGGGAGGGTGAGCTGACATTTCTACTTTTATTTATTGCTTCATGTGTTCCTGTTGTCTCTGCTCCCTTCTGTGGACTTGCTGATATATGATGTCTTTCAACATGGCATCTCAGAATTAGAAACTGCTATCACTAAAAGCAAAAAAAAAATACAAAAAAAAAAAATCTACATTTCAAAGACATCTTTTTGATTATAATATGGATGCAGTATACGAATGGGGTCATTGAGAGAAATATACCCCTAAATCTATTCTCAAAAAACAAACACGCAAACAATTGCAATCAATGGATAATGTGAAAAAGTCTGTTAATTTCAGCTCCACGGAAGCAGAAATCTCAGAGGGTCAATCTGACGATTGCTCTATGTCCATAAATTTACAGAAACCCCCCTCTTACTACAATAAGTCAAAGAAAGGACAAAAATAAAAAAAAACGACTACGTAGGGCGGGGAGAAAGCATCGCAGGAAGATATCCGCAGAGGAATCGCACGGGAGCGAAGGACAAACAATAAATGTCATTAACTTATCATCACAGATCTTGAATATGGATGAAATATCTATTTTGTCCAAAGGACTTTCGTTTGCTCCAACTAATCACTTTAATCTGTACAATACTATGGTGGATGTCAACCGATTTATTAGGCTACTTACTGTCAAAAGACACTTCTTGGATCATGACTCATATACCGATAACATGGATGACTCCAAGGACTACATGAACATGACCCAGGAGTTGTCTCTTACTAATGATATGCCATTTTTTTCATTCTAAGATCATATATGCACTAATGTTTTGCAGGATTTGCAGGAGGAGTTGGCTCTGCCTGAGTGTGAAACTGTGTCCAGGGCCCTTAATTTTTCTGTCCATAATCCCTCCTTCTATCCAATTCATCTTAAGCCTGCCGTTTTGGATAGGTTTCAGGAGTTGGTCCAAAGATATTTAGCTGAGCTACATACTACGGTAGATATTAAATCTGTTGATAATTTACCCAAGGGAACATAAGGCCATTTTTTCTTTGAGGAACAATATACACCGCGTTCCAAATTATTATGCAAATGTTATTTTTCGCTGATTTTCCTAAATAGTCGATGCAAATGACAGTCAGTATAATCTTCAAGCCATCAACCGTTGGAGTATAATGCGAATTTTATTGAACAAATCTCCTAATGATAACAGATTTTTTTTTAGAAGTAAAAAACTCAAAATGCACTGTTTCACATTATTATGCACAACAGAGATCAATACATTTTAACCCCTTAATGACCAGCCTATTTTCACCTTAATTACCAGGCCATTTTTTAAGTTTTTCCATCGTCGCATTCCAAAAGCTATAACGTTTTTATTTTTGCGTCGATGTAGCTGTATAAGGTCTTGTTTTTTGCGGGACAAGTTGTACTTTTCAATAGCACCATTTTGGGGGACATATTATTTATTGATTAACTTTTATTAACTTTTATTTGGGGGGAAATAGAAAAAAACCTGAAATTTCGCCACTCTTTTTCGCGTCTTAAATCTACGCCGTTTACCGTGTGATATAAATAACACAATAACTTTATTCAGCGGGTTGTTACGATTGCAACGATACCAAATTTGTATAGTTTTTGTATGTTTTACTACTTTTACACAGTGAAAACGCTTTTTTTTTCAAAATTATTAGTTTTTGTGTCTCCATATTTGAAGAGCCGTAACGTTTTTATTTTTTGGCCGATGCGGTTGTATGAGGGCTTTTTTTTTGCGGGAAGACTTGTAGTTTTTATTGGTACCATTTTGGAGTAGATGTGACTTTTTGATCACTTTTTATCACATTTTTTTAAAGGCAGTATTCACAGAAAACAGCAATTTTTCCATAGTTTTTGATTAAATTTTTTACGGCGTTCACCGTGCGGGTTAAATAATGTAATAGATTTATAGTCGGGGTCGTTACGGACGCGGCAATACCAAATATGTGTAACTTTTTAACTTTATTTTGTTTTTTTAATAGTAAAGCAGTTTGTGAGGGGAAAAGCTGGGTTTTTCATTTTTTTCAAATTTTTTTTTTAATTAACTTTATTAAACTTTTTTTTCACTTTTTTACTAGTCCCATTAGGGGACTATAATATGCGATTCTGCGATCGCATTTATAATACACTGCAATACTTTTGTATTGCAGTGTATTACTGCCTGTCCGTTTAACACGGACAGGCATCTGCTAGGTCATGCCTGCGGCATGATCTAGCAGGCATTCACTCCAGGCAGACCTGGGGGCCTTTATTAGACCCCCAGCTGCCGTTGGAGACACAGACACTCGGCGATCGTATCGCTGGGTGTCGGTGGGGGAGAGAGGGAGCTCCCTCCCTCTCTCCAAAACCACTCAGATGCGGTGCTCGCTATTGCGCACCGCATCTGAAGGGTTAAACATGTGAGATCGATACTTATATCGATCTCACCCGGCAGAGCAGGGACGCCCCCAGCCCTCAGCTGCCTCTAGCAGCTGAGAGCAGGGAGATTTGACAGCTCCCTGCTCTGTAAACTTATTCCGATGCCGCGACGTAAAAAGTCTATGGCATCGGAATAAGGCCCGTTAGTGACCGACGTAGAAACACGATGGGCCGGTCACTAACGGGTTAAAGGTTGTAAATAGAACTAAAATGGTAATTTGTTGAATTTGCAGCATCAGGTCATATTTACAGAAATCAAAAGCTCTTTCAATCAAAAAAAAACTTAGCAGGCCAAGTTACATGTTAACATAGGACCCCTTCCTTGATATCACCTTCACAATTCTTGCATCCATTGAATTAGTGAGTATTTGGACAGTTTCTGCTTGAATATCTTTGCAGGATGTCAGAATAGCCTCCCAGAGCTTCTGTTTTGATGTGAACTGCCTCCCACCCTCATAGATATTTTGCTTGAGGATGCTCCAAAGGTTCTCAATAGGGTTGAGGTCAGGGGAATATGGGGGCCACACCATGAGTTTCTCTCCTTTTATGCCCATAGCAGCCAATGACACAGAGGTATTCTTTGCAGCATGAGATGGTGCATTGTCATGCATGAAGATAATTTTGCTACGGAAGGCACGGTTCTTCTTTTTGTACCACGGAAGAAAGTGGTCAGTCATAAACTCTACGTACTTTGCAGAGGTCATTTTCACACCGTCAGGGACCCTAAAGGGGCCTACCAGCTCTCTCCCCATGATTCCAGCCCAAAACATGACTCCGCCACCTCCTTGCTGACGTCGCAGCCTTGTTGGGACATGGTGGCCATTCACCAACCATCCACTACTCCATCCATCTGGACCATCCAGGGTTGCACAGCACTCATCAGTAAACAACACGGTTTGAAAATTAGTCTTCATGTATTTCTGAGCCCACTGCGACCGTTTCTGCTTGTGGCATTGTTTAGGGGTGGCCGAATAATAGCTCTTTGCATACTAGCCAACCTCTGGAGGATCCTACACCTTGAGGTTTGCGGGACTCCAGAGGCACCAGCGGCTTCAAATATCTGTTTGCTGCTTTGCAATGGCATTTTAGCAGCTGCTCTCCTAATCTTATTAATTTGTCTGGCAGAAACCTTCCTCACTATTCCTTTATCTGAACGAACCCGTCTGTGTTCTGAATCAGCCACAAATCTTTTCACAGTACGATGATCACGCTTAAGTTTTCTTGAAATATCCAATGTTTTCATACCTTGTCCAAGGTATTGCACTATTTCACGCTTTTCGGCAGCAGAGAGATACTTTTTCTTTCCCATATTGCTTGAAACCTGTGGCCTGCTTAATAATGTGGAACGTCCCTCTTAAGTAGTTTTCCTTTGATTGGGCACACCTGGCAAACTAATTATCACGGTGTCTGAGATTGATTACAATGATCCAAAGAGCCCTAAGACACAATACCATCCATGAGTTTAATTGAAAAACTAATAATTAAATGTTTATGACACTTAAATTCAATGTGCATAATAATTTGGAACACGGTGTAGATACCTTCCCTTAAATAATACAGCCAGAAGGGATATATGGTTGAAGTCATGGTCTGGTGACTCTATATCTAATAATAATTTCTGTTCACTCCCCTTTGAACTTGGCTGACTGTTTGGTGTGGAACCGAACAAAATCTTGAAATCCAATAAAGATGGAAAAGGTCAACAGTCCTTTGGGCCGAGCCGAAGATTCAAAGAAGGAAGATATTCTGGACTTGACAGACAGAAGTTTAGAAACAAAAACTTGGATTTTAAAAACAAGAAAAATTAGGAGGTCCACCACCTCATAAACCCGAGTTCTGACACCAGAAGAGAAGGTCATCCAGTGGGAGCAAGATTATGAAATTATTTTTCTGTCTGGCCAGTCACTACTTCAGACAAATGGGTTCTGCAGATCTTAGAAAAAGGATATGCTTTTGAGTTTCCTCACTGACCAAAAGATTGTTTTCTCCTGAATTAAGAAAGTCCTGTCATTCTTCAGTTACCCAAAGAATTTTGCAGCAAAAATGCCTTAGAGCCAGTCCCCATGTTACAAGAAGGAGTAGGCATCTATTCCCGTGTTTCTCCAGTACCGAAGCCAAACGGTGCTAGAAGATTAACCCGTCAGTGACCGCCCCATAGTGTTTTTACGGCGGCCACTAATGGGCTATATTTTGATGCAATAGCCTTTTTACGGCGCTGCATCGGAATAAATAAACAGAGCAGGGAGCCGTTAAATCTCCCTGCTCTCAGCTGCCAGAGGTAGCTGAGGGCTGGGGGCATCTCTGCTCTAATGGATGAGATCGATATCAGTATCGATCTCACCCGTTTAACCCCTCAGATGCGGCGCTTAATAGCGAGCACTGCATCTGAGTTGTTTTGTAGAGAAGGAGGGAGCTCCCTCTCATCCCACCGACACCCGGCGATAAGATCGCCGAGTGTCTGTGTCTTCTATGGCAGCCGGGGGCCTAATAAAGGCCCCCAGGTCTGCCTGTGGTGAATTCCTGCTAGGTCATGCCAGAGGCATGGCCTAGCAGATTGAAAAAGAAAAAGAAAAAAATGATCCAGGAATATAAGTAGGCACTCTTGGGTTGGATAAAATTTAACAAAATATTTTATTTATGAATCCAGATAATACCGGCAGTATAAATTTATACAACAACAATTTAAAACATTTTTCTCCTGGCCAGGAAAAGAGACATATAATAGCACCTCTATGCTTCTATAATATCACCTCATAAGTATGTATGTAAACATCATATATGCACGGAACAAATTTGAAAAGATAACAATTTTCAAAGCAAAAACGCTGGGTTATGTTCACACTTGCGATTTTCAACCATATATGCTGTTTTTGTCACAAAGTGGCCAGAGTTCCTATGTAGAGTGATTGGTAATGATGTTTTAAAGACATTCTTTTTATAAGAAGTATAAATCTCAAAATAGGAAGACAGTCCCATATGTTAAGGGGATATAATTTGCAGCATATCTTTTTCCCTCCTAGGCGGATCCTGATTTTTATAAATCTTATGGTGATAGAGAGTCCTTTCACAGACCTGTTAAGGTCAATATGTAGCATATAAATCTTATGGTGATAGGTGGTCTTTTCACAGACCTTTAGGGTCAATATGTAGCCCTTAATCTTGAGCCTTAGAGGTTTTTACCTTGAATAGCCAGCGAATGCCAGGAATCCTTGCATGAAAGCAGTCGGTCCAATAGATGGAAGGGCAAGATCTTCACAAAAGGCAAAATTCACCTGTATGGCCATACATTTCATTTAAGCCTCCAAATCTCCATCATCATATCAGTTGAGAATTTTCTCCTCGGTCTCCACGGGCATTCGCCACTGCACTCCGAGAGACACGGGCCCGTCAAGGCAGGATCACACGCTGGCAGCCAGGTAAGTTTAAAATTCTATCGTATGTCTCCTTCCACGTGGTATCTCCAACACTGGACAGGAATTCACAGGGCAGAGTGTAGACGTCACTACCCGCCCTGTCTGATTGAGACAGCTGACGCGTTTCATCCAATACAGGATTTCTTCAGAGCCGTTTGACAGATACTGCCAAACCTGATACCTTTATAGTATCCCAAAGTTCATTCATTGGTTCCATGGTTGTACAGGTAATCTTCCATGGGAATAATCCAAAAAGCATTATAGGAGTCATATGTAGATCTTTCATAAAGTGCCATGATCAATTTCAATAGAAAATAGAGGCATTTTTTTGGTCAAGTAAACAGTACATTTGTCCATTAGTTTATATATATATATATAGAGAATGTATTTAGTGCTCTCATAGGGAGGGCAATTAATATTGCATCCCCATACAGTTTTAACAATAATATTAATTGAGTATGAATCCTCCATAAAAATATTGATATTACCTAGGTCTAATTATCAATATTAATTTATCCAAGAACATAATTAGCCAAAATTGCTATTATTTAAACCTTGTGGCGGAATTATGGAGAAATAAGTTTTTTAACATAAAATCCCTTGCTACGCAGTTTATGTAATTATGCTATATCATATGTTATATACAAAAAGAAAAGTGATCAGCTAAATTGATCAGTATTTCAAAACTGAACAAATAATTTGTTCATTTTGCAGCTATCTTTATATATATATATATGGAATTCATAATGTATTTCAGGGGAAGCAGGGAGAAAGGGCCCATACCCGTTAAGGCATCAGGACCTGAGTCCCCACTTCAACCCAGAAAATGTTCAAAAACAATGATCCATCAATATAGTGGCAGGATCCTATAGGAACACTTTTACCACTAGATCTCGTGATCGTTTTGTTAGATATATATAGCTGTTACTCATGAGAGGAGCCACCAAGGAACCCTAGGGGGGGCAGGGAGAGGGATCATATGCCCAAGGGATGCCCGGAGGGCACTAGGTCCCTAGTCCCCACCACCCACAGCGGACCTATAAGCAACCCCTCCCACTGCAAAGGATTGCAAGGGGTGGATAGTATATTATTTTATTACATTCACCCAATTGATTGAATATTTTATATTGAGAGAACACCATTCACATTCATTCTACAAAGAACAGATCCCATTATGTAAACGAAATGGGACATCCAGACCAGAGGCACACTGTTGACATTAATGTCCGATTCCAAGGAAGAGTTTTTTATATATAAAGTCACCTACGAGCTTCAAATTCGATTTTAATATGGAGCTCTCAGAAGAATACATATATATATTTATATTGTTTGCTAATGCTATGTAGCTCGGAAAATACAGAAAATCGAAGGGGGAGCACCGTACCACAAAGATAAGACCGCTCAACATACTTGTACCAAGATCCAAAAGGAGCAACTGGAGACCACTACGGACGCTGGTAAAGCAGCCATCCCAGTGGAAGTCCATTAGCTCCCAATAGATAGAGTCTCAGAGGAACATATTAAATTTTATTTCATTATTAAGTCCCCTAGGATTCAAAGTTCCCAATGTATAAATCCACATGGTTTCTTTTTGAAGAAGTATTCTGTTAAGATCACCTCCCCTTCTATCTTGAAATAGTTGGTAGATCCCCATGAATTTTAGGCCAGTCGGTGATTGAGCATGATATGTTTTAAAATGTGCAGCTAGGGGATTTGTTATTTCACCTTTAATAATGTCCCGGACATGTTCATTGATACGAATGTGTAACTCTCGCTTCGTTTTACCAATGTATTGTTTCCCACATGGGCAGACAATGGAGTAGACGACCATAGTCGAACGACAGTTAATGAAATTAAGGACTTTAAATTCCCTTCTGTGTTCACTATCGAAAAAGGTGTCTGATTTTGACACATACTTACAACATTTGCAAGAGCCGCACATGAACATTCCTTTTGGACGTTTTTGTAGCCAGTTCTCATTCCCTGGGGTCCTTCTCTTAAACTCCGAGCTCACCAACATATCCCTCAGTGTAGGGGCCTTTTTTGGGACCATACTCGGTACATTCCCTACTATTGACTTGATTTTTTTATCCAAAGTCAAGTGTGGCCAATTTTTTATCATCAAGTTTCGAAGTATATCCCAATGGGACCCATATCTCGAAATGAATCTAACTCTGTTGTCACTGTCGTCTTTTTTACCTCTCTTGAGGATTTCCTCTCTATTTTGTCTGGATGCCCTATTATATCCTTTCTTAATCAATTTTTTGGAGTATCCCCTATTTTCAAAACGAGAAGACAGATCTTGTGCTTCACTTTTGAAATCAAATTTGAAGCTCGTAGGTGACTTTATATATAAAAAACTCTTCCTTGGAATCGGACATTAATGTCAACAGTGTGCCTCTGGTCTGGATGTCCCATTTCGTTTACATAATGGGATCTGTTCTTTGTAGAATGAATGTGAATGGTGTTCTCTCAATATAAAATATTCAATCAATTGGGTGAATGTAATAAAATAATATACTATCCACCCCTTGCAATCCTCTGCAGTGGGAGGGGATGCTTATGGGTCCGCTGGCTGTGGGTGGTGGGGACTAGGGACCTAGTGCCCTCCGGGCATCCCTTGGGCATGTGATCCCTCTCCCTGCCCCCCCTAGGGTTCCTTGGCGGCTCCTCTCATGAGTAACAGCTATATATATCTAACAAAACGATCACGAGATCTAGTGGTAAAAGTGTTCCTATAGGATCCTGCCACTATATTGATGGATCATTGTTTTTGAACATTTTCTGGGTTGAAGTGGGGACTCAGGTCCTGATGCCTTAACGGGTATGGGCCCTTTCTCCCTGCTTCCCCTGAAATACATTATGAATTCCATATATATATATATAAAGATAGCTGCAAAATGAACAAATTATTTGTTCAGTTTTGAAATACTGATCAATTTAGCTGATCACTTTTCTTTTTGTATATAACTTACGATATAGCATAATTACATAAACTGCGTAGCAAGGGATTTTATGTTAAAAAACTTATTTCTCCATAATTCCGCCACAAGGTTTAAATAATAGCAATTTTGGCTAATTATGTTCTTGGATAAATTAATATTGATAATTAGACCTAGGTAATATCAATATTTTTATGGAGGATTCATACTCAATTAATATTATTGTTAAAACTGTATGGGGATGCAATATTAATTGCCCTCCCTATGAGAGCACTAAATACATTCTCTATATATATATATATATAAACTAATGGACAAATGTACTGTTTACTTGACCAAAAAAATACCTCTATTTTCTATTGAAATTGATCATGGCACTTTATGAAAGATCTACATATGACTCCTATAATGCTTTTTGGATTATTCCCATGGAAGATTACCTGTACAACCATGGAACCAATGAATGAACTTTGGGATACTATAAAGGTATCAGGTTTGGCAGTATCTGTCAAACGGCTCTGAAGAAATCCTGTATTGGATGAAACGCGTCAGCTGTCTCAATCAGACAGGGCGGGTAGTGACGTCTACACTCTGCCCTGTGAATTCCTGTCCAGTGTTGGAGATACCACGTGGAAGGAGACATACGATAGAATTTTAAACTTACCTGGCTGCCAGCGTGTGATCCTGCCTTGACGGGCCCGTGTCTCTCGGAGTGCAGTGGCGAATGCCCGTGGAGACCGAGGAGAAAATTCTCAACTGATATGATGATGGAGATTTGGAGGCTTAAATGAAATGTATGGCCATACAGGTGAATTTTGCCTTTTGTGAAGATCTTGCCCTTCCATCTATTGGACCGACTGCTTTCATGCAAGGATTCCTGGCATTCGCTGGCTATTCAAGGTAAAAACCTCTAAGGCTCAAGATTAAGGGCTACATATTGACCCTAAAGGTCTGTGAAAAGACCACCTATCACCATAAGATTTATATGCTACATATTGACCTTAACAGGTCTGTGAAAGGACTCTCTATCACCATAAGATTTATAAAAATCAGGATCCGCCTAGGAGGGAAAAAGATATGCTGCAAATTATATCCCCTTAACATATGGGACTGTCTTCCTATTTTGAGATTTATACTTCTTATAAAAAGAATGTCTTTAAAACATCATTACCAATCACTCTACATAGGAACTCTGGCCACTTTGTGACAAAAACAGCATATATGGTTGAAAATCGCAAGTGTGAACATAACCCAGCGTTTTTGCTTTGAAAATTGTTATCTTTTCAAATTTGTTCCGTGCATATATGATGTTTACATACATACTTATGAGGTGATATTATAGAAGCATAGAGGTGCTATTATATGTCTCTTTTCCTGGCCAGGAGAAAAATGTTTTAAATTGTTGTTGTATAAATTTATACTGCCGGTATTATCTGGATTCATAAATAAAATATTTTGTTAAATTTTATCCAACCCAAGAGTGCCTAGTTATATTCCTGGATAATTTTTTTCTTTTTCTTTTTCAATATTCTTTATCAGGAATGGCACCGTGCTATATTATATTGCAATTTTGGGTATGTTTAGGTATGGTTTTGAATAACCACATCTTTTTTCTATGGCCTAGCAGATGCCTGTCCGTTTTACGCGTACAGGCATAATACACTGCAATACAGAAGTATTGAAGTGTATTATAAAAGCAATCTGAGGATCGCATATTAAAGTCCCCTATAGCGACTAGTAAAAAAGTAAAAAAAAGTTTAATAAAAAGTGAAAAAAAAAAGTGAAAAAAAAAAAAATGAAAACCCCTCTTTTTCCGCTTACAAAATGCTTTATTATTAAAAAACAAAATAAAGTTAAAAAGTTACACATATTTGGTATCGCCGCGTCCGTAACGACCCCGACTATAAAGTTATTACATCATTTAATCCGCACGGTGAACATCATAAGAAATAAAATAAAAAACAATAAAAAATTGCTATTTTTTTTTTTTAATCAGGCCCAAAAAGTCGCATCTACTCCAAAATGGTAAAAACTACAAGTCGTCCCGCAAAAAAACCCTCATACAACTGCATCGGCGGAAAAATAAAAAAGTTATGGCTCTTCAAATATGGAGACACAAAAACAAATAATTTAGAAAAATAAGTTTTTTTGCTGTGTAAAAGTAGTAAAACATACAAAATCTATACAAATTTGGTATCGTTGCAATCTCAACAAAATCAAAAAGTTATAGCTCTTTGAATGAGACGATAGAAAAACGTAAAAAATAGCTTGGTCATTAAGGTCTAAAATAGGCTGGTCATTAAGGGGTTAATAATAGATCTAAGATACTTAAACTGCTGCCTGGTGAAAACCCGGTTCAAGATGGATACTGTTAAAGGGGGCAATTGACTATCTGTATTATCTCCCTTTTCTCCGTTCCTAGTCCGTTACATTTGTTTCTCATATAGTCCGCTTACTTTGTACTGTTCACAATGTGCACACACTCCAGTCCTTCACACACCACAGGAGTAACATACAACCCTCGCAGATACTTAAATATATAAAAATACTTTACTCATAACATAGACGTGACAAACCAATATACACTACATCAAGATACAATACATTACATAGACAACACAACCACACACAGCGGCCTCTCTTCCTACCTTCCCTGAACACTTTGCACATGTGACTAGTAATGTGTATGTATATATAATATAAATCCAGGTCCCAACCTTATACGGTCTCCTGGTACTACAACTATAACCAAAGCCACATACAGCGCCTGACCATTAGTACATGTACATATAGAGACTCATGCATAAACAGCATATATATATCTACTCATCTATAATCCACATAAGATTCCTAGAATATCTCTATGTACACATATAAAGTCTGCTGTAATATAATTATACTTATATACATACACAGAAAGCACACATATAATATAACTTAGCTTGCTCCTGATGTTAAGTGCTGAGCGTCCGGGGCTGGCAGGAAAGAGCCCGCACCAAGAGCTTCCCATGACCTATATGTTCCTATCCCTGGGTTGAACCCACCCATTCCATTGACTCCGCCTTATGACCACCCATACACCTTCCAATGTGCATCTGTACAGTATAGGTAAATCTATTCCCACTATGCTCAGCTGTCTCTACATCCAGTTTACAATGGCTCCTTCCTGTACTGAGGTCCATTGTAATGCTAATAAGGCAGTAGATAAGAATCTATGACCAAATGGCTTCTGAGCATACTGCCACCTCAAAGGGTGAACACCACTGAATAATATCAGTATATACTATATCTATTTACCAGGTATATTTTATGTGGTCATAAGACAGAGTGTCTGGATGGGAACAATATTCTCCTGTAACAGATACTATCCACTCTGTTCCGGCAGTTTTTCAGCAAGGAGATGAGATGGCATCCTTGGACTTAAAGGATGCTTACCTGCATATCGCAATTCATTCTGCATTCAGAAGATTTCTTCACCTTGCAATTCTATTTCAGGGATCCAGACTTCATCTCCAATTCAAAGCAATGGCCTTTGGGATTTCGCCAGCACCTCGGGTGTTTACAAAGATAATGGTAGTCTTGGCAGCAGCTCTACGCTCGCAAGGAATATTTATTATTCTGTATCTTGACGACTGGTTGATAAAAGAATCTACAGCGGAAAGTCTTCATCATCATCTTCTGTTGACAATCCAGCTGCTAGAAAGACACGGATTTATTATAAACAGGGAAAAGTTCAATCTAATTTTGGCTACCAGGAATAAATTCCTGGGGATTATTCTAGACTCTATACAAATGAAACTCTTTCTTTCAGAAGAAAAAATCCCAAAAATTCAAGAGACAGTTGGTAATTGTCAAAAGAATCCAATCCTTTCTATAAGATCAGAAATGAACATCCTAGGTCTACTTACTGCAACGATAAACGCAGTTTCCTGTGCCAAAGCTTATTTTCGAGATCTACAAGCAGAGATCTGCCAGCATGCGACATGAATCCGAGGAATCTGGATTACAGAATGTGTGCCTTACAGCCAACCCTAAAATATCTAAATTGGTGGACTCAAATGCAGAAAATATCCTGCTGAAAGAGCCTCCTTCTTCCAGTAAAATTATAGTAACAGATGTATCTTCAATGGATTGGAGAGCCCATCTTTCGGACATCAGAATGCAGAGTCTCTGGCCTAATCAAGATCATCCTTGGTCTTCCAATTTCAGTAAGTCTAGGCCTGCAGAAATTCAAGTCGGATATACAAAACAAAGTGGTTATAATCCATTCGGACAACACTGCCATAATTTATTATCTCAACAAGCAAGGAGGGACCAGAAGTGCGTTACTGTCTGCAAAATGCAAGAAAACCATGCTTTGGGCCGAAGAGAATTTGGTGGATTAAAGAGCAGTCCACATAAAAGGCCTGATACATATCTATGCGGATACACTCAGCCTTAGGCCTCATGCACACGACCGTATTTTTTCCCACCCGTAAATACTGGCGTAAATACGGGTCCGGTGTCACACGTATTCGACCCGTTTTGCACCAGTATTTACTGGCCCGTGCCTGTAAATACGGGCCCGGTGTCACCCGTATTCCACCCATATTTACGGGCACATTTTTGGCTTCAAAATTACACTGCACTAATCAGCAGCCCTTCTCTCTATCAGTGCTGGATAGAGAGAAGGGACAGACCTTTCTGTAATAAAAGTTAAAGAAATTCATACTTACCGGCCGTTATCTTGGTGACACGTCCCTCTCTTCACATCCAGCCCGACATCCCTGGATGACGCGGCAGTCCATGTGACCGCTGCAGCCTGTGATTGGCCTGTGATTGGCTGCAGAGGTCACATGGGCTGAAACGTCATCCAGGGAAGTCGGGCCAGATGTCGAGAGGGACGCGTCACCAAGGCAACGGCCGGGAGACCGGACTGGAGGAAGCAAGAAGTTCTCGGTATGTATGAACGTCTTTTTTTTTTACAGGTTGCTCTATATTCTGATCGGAATTCACTGTCCAGGGTGCTGAAAGAGTTACTGCCGATCAGTTAACTCTTTCAGCACTCTGGACAGTGACTATTTACCGACGTCGCCTAGCAACGCTCCCGTAATGACGGGTGCACACACGTAGCCACCCGTCATTACGGGAGCTCCATAAGACTTCTATGGGCTGCCCGTGCCGTTATTACGGCCTGAAATAGGACATGTTCTAAGTTTTTCAACGGCACGGGCACCTTCCCGTAAGAAAACGGGAAGGTACCCGTGGCCAATAGAAGTCTATGAGCCCGTTATTACGGGTCGTAATTACGACCCGTAATAACGGGTATTTTTACGGTCGTGTGCATGAGGCCTTAGACTGATACAATCACGAGAATGGGAATCCTGTGTACTTTCAAAAGATCATCAACAGGTGGGGGACACCGGAAATAGACTTAATGTCTTCTAATCAGAACTGCAACAGACTGTTCATATGCAGGAGACGCATTGTCAATGTCCTGGAGAAACAGGTTTGTGTATCTATTCCCTCCGATTCTCCTGATCCACAGAGTTCTGGCGAACTTGAGAACAGATTAACCACCAGCCATCATCATCGTCCCTTTCTGACCCCGACGGATGTGGTTTTCAGAGTTGTTAAGGCTTTCGATGGAAGAGTTTTAGAGACTAACAAACCAGAAAGATTTGTTATTTCAGAGAGAATTTCTGCACTCACATCTTTACAAGCTGCAATTAACTGTATTAATTTTGAGATAATCCTGACTGAGTTTTTCTAAATCTGTGGTAGATACACTTATGGCAACCAGAAATCCATCCACGACACAGTCTACAGAAGAGTGTGGAATAAATTAACATGTTAGTCAGCAGAAAAAGATATACCTAGTCCTGAGTTACCTCAAGTCCTTCAATTCCTCCAAGATGGATTCCAATTAGAGCTTAAAGTAAATACCTTAAAAGTTCACTTTTCAGCTATCACTCAAGGAACGTTTTCATCACAACCCTTTAGTAAGGAGATTTTTTTAAAGCTTTGAAGAATCTTAGACCAGTCATCAGAAATCCTATTACGACATGGAGCTTGCTTTTTGTTCTTGATTGTTTAGCAGAACAACCTTTCGAACACTTAGAGGAGGCGGACGGACATAACATTCTTGTCCTGGAAGGTACTTTTTCTTGTAGCAATTACTTCAGCCAAAAGGCTTAGGCTACATTCAGACGAGTGTTGGCAACCTCGGACGTCTAAAACGAATGTAGGACATGCGTCACTTTCTGTGGGTATGTGGACCCACTGGGCCACACCACCGAAGTGGGACAGCAGCTGGCCAAACAGAGTACCAAGTCAATGTCTATAGTCCGAGTAAGGGTACCTGTGGTAGTTCAGACAGTAGCGATGATTAGGCTCGGATGGGACCTTGGCAGCAGACACCAGGCATGATGCTGCACAGCAGACGTGATCTGTGGCACAACATGACTCCAACTCTCTAAGGCACAGGAAGAATGTAGCATGGGATATAGGGTACAGGTAGCAGCAACGTGAACACTGGGAACTGGAAAACACTAAGGGACCATTTGCAAGGACTGACACGGTAAACACAACAATGCTCAGGCAATAAAGGAAGGGGCAGAGCCCTTCTTATAGTCCAGGGTGAGTATGGGCTAATTACTGTTTTTCTTCACGTGTGCGCTGGCGAAGCGGAAGCGGAACTGAGGAGGAGATGCGGGCCAGCTCTCACAGCTCCATGGCTGCGGCTGTCGTGGGGTGAGTAATGCCGACAGTCCGTGGCCATGGACTTTACATGTCCTATTTTTCCACATTGAAATACATGAGTCCGTGTGATGGCCCTGTTTTAACGGCCGTCACACGGATGAGGTACATGCTCGTCTGAATGAGCCCTTAGTGAGCTCCAAGCTCTATCTTGTAGAGAGCCTTATCTTCGCTTTCTTTCTGAAGCGGTGGTTATCCGTACGTTACCTGCATTTTTACCTAAAGTGTCTACTAGTGAAAATATTAACAAAGACATTTTTCTTCCAGTGTTTTCTTCTGGTCCAGAGGGAGACCTCCAACATAAATGACAGTATTTAGATCTAAAAAGAGCTTTATTGATTATCTAAAAAAAAAAACACGAAGATATTCAGAGCATTGGAAAACCTATTTCTTCAATTCCAGGATCCCGGAAGAGGAAATAAATCAGCTAAGGATTCCTTAGCAAGGTGGATAAAATTTGTGATTCTCTTGCCTACCTTCAAATAGGTCTTGACCCTGCTTCTGGTCCAAGAGCACACTCGACAAGATCAGTGTCAGCATCATGGGCTCAGAGCGTAACAGTGTCTCTACAAGATATCTGTACCCCTTCCCGACATTTGCCGTATGGGTACGCCATGGAAAGCCATGACTTCCCCGCAAATTGCTGTATCCATACGCCAAATGTTTGGCACCAGCTGAGAAGCTGAGCCGGTGCCATCATCGCTGGATCTCAGATGTATCTTACAGCTGACATCCGGCTGTAATGGCGGGGACCAAAATTAGCTTCGATCCCCGCCATTAAGCCCTTAAGTTCAGCGCTCAAATGTGATTGCTGCACTTAAGGTGTTTGCAGCTCATCGGAACGCCAGCAACGTAATTTCCGGGGTTCCAGTGGCTGCAATGGCAACCGGAAGCCTAATACTGGCCTCCCGGTCTGCCTAGCACGGAAGCCAGTCAAGATCCGCCCGGCGGCGGAGCCTGATTGTCTTCCGTAGCCGCCGGCAAGATGGTGCCGGCTAAAGAGCTGATCCAGCGTCATCAGCGGTGGAAGTCAACTGTATGTTACAGCTGACATCCACCTGTAACGGCAGGAATCGGAGCTAGATCCGATCCCTGCCATTAACCCCTTCGATGCAGCAATCGAAAGCGATTGCTGCATCGTAGCGGTTACTAGCAGATCGCCAGCCCTGACAGGCAATCAGGGCTGGCGACTGCTGCTATGGCAACAGGAGACACAATGGTCTCCTGCTCTGCCATTACGGGAGCCGATTTAGGCCCCGCCGGGAGGCGAAGCCTAATCGGCTTGCTGTCAGTGAATGACTGACAGATCTAATACATTGCACCACGTAGGTAGTGCAATGTATTAGAAAAAAAACATCAGACATTGAACCTTCAAGCCCCCTAGTAGGACTTGAAAAAAAGTGTAAAAAAAAAAAGTATAAAAAAGTGTAAAAAAAAGTGAAAAAAATAAAAGTTTGAAAACAATAAAACAATTAATAAAATAAAACACAATCGCACTTTTTCACTTATCAGGTCCTTTATTACTGAAAAAATAATAATAAACCATACATATTTGGAATCGCCGCGACCGTAACGACCTGTGGTATCAAAATATTATATTATTTATTGCACGCGGTGAACAGCGTAAAAAAAAACGTAAAAAACTATACCAGAGTTTCTGTTTTTTGGTCACTTTGCCCTACAAATATTGGAATAAAAAGGTGATCAAAAAGTCGCACGTATCCAATAATGGTACCTATAAAAACTATAGTTCGTCTCACAAAAAACAAGCCCTCATACAGCTCCATCGACAAAAAAATTAAAAAGTTATGGTTCTCACAACTTGGCGACAGAAAAAAAACATTCTTTTTACAAAAGTAATTTTATAGTGCAAAAAGTTGTAAAACATAAAAAAGTCCTATAAATTAGGTATCGCCGGAATTGTATTGACTCGCAGAATAAAGTTAACATGTAATTTATAACGCATGGTGAACGCTGTATAAAAAAACTAAAAAAAAACTATGCCAGAATTGCGTTTTTTTGTTTACCTGGCCTCCCAAAAAATAGGATAAAAGGTGATCAAAAAGTCGCATGTACCCCAAAAGGGTACCAATAATAACTACAGCTCGTCCCGCAAAAAAACAGCCCTCATACCACTACGTCTATGAAAAAATAAAATTAGTTATGGCTCCAATAAGTCAGGAAATAAAAAATATGCAGTTGTGCCGGTCCGAGGGGAACATTTCTTCTGTTTCAAGAGGCGGTTTATCAAGGACCTAAAATTAGGGAACCAGGAAGGGGAGGGCCCAAACATATCCGCTGGAAGCGACGGTGCCCGTATTGTACCAGGACAACACTTTCCCAGCAAAATTCCCCAAACTGCAAAGGTGCGGAGTGTGGACCAAAAGGGGCATAAGAAAGGACGCCATATATCAGTGCGACACCGGCCTGTGCAGAAAGGATTGCTTCACAGCGTAACACACATCTATGGATCATATTATTGTTTTTTTACCCCATTATAATACCACCTGACTATGCCCCTGATGTACTCTGCCCAGCTTACATATGCCCCCACATTATAAACTGAAACACCAGCAATACTCAAACAAATCTACTACCAAGCAAAATCCACGCTCCAAAAGCCAAAGGGCGCTCCCTCCGCTCTGAACCCTACAGTGTGCCCAAACAGCAGTTACCTTCCACATATATGGCATTGTCATACCCGTGAGAACCCTTTTAACAATTTTTGGGGTGTGTGTCTCTAGTGGCATAAGCTGGGCATGACATATTTGCCACTTAAATGGCATATCTAGGGAAAAATATAAATTTTTAATTTGCACCATCCGCAGCGCATTCATTTATGGAAAAGACCTGTGGGGTGAAAATGCTCACTACACCCCTTAATAAATGCCTTGAGGGGTGCAGTTTCCATAATGGGGTCACTTCTCAGGGGTTTCTTTTAGTTATTTCACATCTGAGCCCCTGCAATTGTGAACCAATACTTTGTAAATCGCCAAATTAGGCCTCAATTTCACATGGTACGCTTTCACTCCTGAGCCTGGTCAAATGTCCAGGCAAAAGATTGGGGCCACATGTAGGGTTTTTCGAAAACCGGGAAACACCGCATAATAATTAGAGAGCTGTCTTGTTATGGTGGCACAAGCTGGGCACCACATATTGGCATATCTATGGATAAAAAAATCCCATTTTCACTCTGCAACATCGAGTGCACACTAATTTCTACAAAACACCTGCAGGGTTAACATGCTTACTACACCACTAAGTAAATGTATTGAAGGGTGTAGTTTCCAAAATGTGGTCACTTCTGGGGGGTTTCCATTGTTTTAGTCCCACAGGTGCCCAGAAACCAATCCAGCAAAATCTGCACTCCAAATGGCGCTCCTTCCCTTCTGAGCCCTGCCGTGTGCCCAAACAGCAGTTTATGACCAAATATTGGGGTATTACCGTACTCGGGAGAAATTGCTTTACAAATGTTGGGTTCTTTTTTTCCTATATTTGTTGAGAAAATGAAAAATTTTCCTCTAAAGCTACGTCTTAGTGAAGAAAAAGGATTTTTATTTTCACTGCCCAATTCTATTAAATTCTATGAAACATCTATTGGGTCAAAATGCTTACTACACCCCTAGATGAATTCTTCAAGGGGTGTAGTTTCCTAAATGGAGTCACTTTTTGGGCGTTTTCATTGTTTTGTCTCCTCAGGGGCTTTGCAAATGGGACATGGCTTCCGCAAACCATTCCTGCTAAATGTTATCTCCAAAAAACAAATAGCGTTCTTTCCATTCTAAGCCCTGCCGTGTGTCCAAACAGCCGTTTATTACCACATGTGGGGTATTGTTTTACTCGGGAGAAATTGCTTTACGAATTTTGCAGTGCTTTTTCTCCTTCAGTCCTTGTGAAAATGAGAAAAAAATTAGCTAAACCTACATTTTCTTTGAAAAAAATTGAGATTTTTCTTTTCAGGGCCTACTTCCAATCATTTCTGCAAAAAAACCTGTGGTGTCAAAACGCTCACTATACCCCTAGATAATTTCCTCAATGGGTTTAGTTTCCAAAATGGGGTCACTTGTAGGGGGTTTCCACTGTTTTGTCCCCTCAGGGGCTTTGTAAATGTGACATGGCCTCCACAAACCATTCCTGCTAAATGTGAACTCCAAAAGCCAAATAGCGCTCCATCCCTTCTAAGCCCTGCTGTGTGTCCAAACAGCCGTTTATTACCACATGTGTGTTATTGTTTTACTCAGGAGAAATTGCTTTACAAATTTTGTGGTGCTTTTTCTCCTTTAGTCCTTGTGGAAATGAGAAAAAAAATTGCTTAACCTACATTTTCTTTGAAAAAATTTAGATTTTAATTTTCATGGCCTAGTTCCAATAATTTCTGTAAAAAACCTGTGCGGTCAAAACATAAAGTCCAATGTGTCACGAGAAAACATCTCAGAATCGCTCAGAAAAGCATTCCGACGTTATTACCACATAAAGTGAAACATGTCAGATTTGAAAAATGAGGCTCTGTCAGGAAGGTCAAAAGTGGCTAAAGAAGGAATTGGGTTAAAGGATTTTTATTATTTTTGGCATTTATAGATTTATATACAGTATATGTGTATAAAAAGTTGTAGGATGCATTTTAATGTTGTTAGCGATTTTGTTTTCTGTGAATAATTCTGGTAACTTTATTATAAGTCTCAAGGTCCTATTACACAGCCAGATATTGGGTGTAAAAACAAGCGCCAATCAACGAGGTTGATTGGCACTCATTTGCTCCTTTCACAAGGAGCAATGATTGGTTATGTATGGGGATGAGTGATTGTTACTACGATCGTTCGTCCCAATACACTTCCATCATGTCAGCAGCCCATCTTCGTGTTTACATGGGAAGACGTGCTGCCAACAACAATAATATTTATTACTGCATAAATCAGCAAATCAGACGATGAATCAGGGTTCGCCCGATAATTGGCCCCTGTAAAAGGTCCTTTACATTTCCTATTGAGATCTTTGTAAGCCTGGAATGCTTTTTCTGGACCTTCCACCTTCAATGTTTTGAATGCTTTTTATTTTCCTCTTATTATATTCAGTACTTCCCTATTCAGCCATATTGATTATTCCTAGTCATTTTGCTACCAGAGGATATAAACATACTACATAATTCATGTAATATATCTATAGAAACTCCCCATTTAGCTTTAGTATCCCTTTTTACCATCACATGATCCCAGTCTACAAGACTAATTGCTATATACAGGGAACGCCACAGGGGGCCCTTTTTTCAGGGAACGCTACAGAGCGCACTATCTACAGGGGATGCTACAGGGGGCCCTATCTACGGGGATGCTACAGGAGCCCTCTCTACAGCGGATGCTACAGGGTCACTAGGTACAGGGGGTACTATCTACATGGGGCACTGTGTGTGTGTGTGTGTGTGTGTGTGTGTGTGTGTGTGTGTGTGTGTGTGTGTGTGTGTAGTGCATTACTTGACAGTTTTTGACACAATTTTATTCATGGGCGCAATGTATGGTGCTATTATATTCAGGAGCACAGTGTGTAGCAATATGATATCCAGGGGCACAGTGTATGATACTATTATATGTAGGGGCATAGAGTGTGGCACCATGAGAATTTTATCTTCGTTTATAGGTGCGGAAATTTTTCATAAAGTGAGCTTCCGAAGACATCTGAGCAGCAAACTCTGCAGAAATGGGTCGTGGCCAGGAGGCGTCATAGAGGTGTGGACCAGATGGAAAAGAAAAGAGAGAATGAGCTACTCCAATCTGAGAAGATGTCATCTGTGAGTCACTAAATGTAAATGTTTATTCTCCCTGTGACTGATCAGTACTGTAAGTCACTGTATGAACTGCAGCTAAATGGTGGGTGTATTGTTCTTTTTTGTGAAACAGCAGCTCCCAGCATATCCTTACCATTGTTCTGGCTATACTAGGAGCTGTAGTTTTATGACGTGAAAACTTATACGGCAGGGGTTAAACTGAATTTGCAAATGATCTCCGTACTGAGCTGTATTTGTGCTTGTGCTGTATATATGTACTAGTCTTTGTTCTGGTGCCGTATTTATGTACTGAGCTTTGTTCTGGTGCCGTATTTATGTACTGAGCTTTGTTCTGGTGCTGAATATATGTACTGAGCTTGGTTCTGGAGTTCAGAATATAAATACAGAACCACAACAAAGCTCAGTACATATATACGGCGTCAGAACCAAGCTCAGTACATGAATAGAATACTAAAACCAAGCTCAATACATATATACATCCATGGCCGGCCTTAGGTTGAATGGCGCCCTGTGCAGGACTCTCTATTGCCGCCCCCTACACAAACCAAAAATTAACCACGTATATAGACACGCTGGAACATATATACTGTACATACGTAAAGACAGATATTTAGACATACAGGCAAATATACATACACACATTCTGGAATATATACATACAGGTAAATATATAGACGTACAGACACATATACACACACACACACACACACACACACACACCGGCAGATAAA